>NC_143018.1:63702419-63844919 GCF_055824585.1 Amblyomma mixtum
AATCCTGTCTTGAGAAAAAAAGCAATACGAATGTCCCGACAAAACAAAAGTATGACCGGGAAATTTGAATTTTTTTTGTACATACTTGTTGCAAAGTCAATAAATTGAATTGGAATGACCCTTAGATCATGAGGGACATGGTGCGGAAAACCGATAGTACAGTCGAAAGAATTACAACTTCGCAACTATTTGCTCTCCATCATAACGGACGTATCTTTGGAAAAGGTGCTAGTTTAAACGAGCACGGAATTGAGGATCGTTTTGTGGTTCTGAGATGGGGTTGTTTTAACATGCAACAATTCTTAGGGTGATCTGATCACTTGAAAAAGGTGACGAAACACAGCTTTCGATGTACGGCACGCTATCAAGCACAGTATTTTTCATCAACATAAGTATGTAAATGACGTGAGGACAACTGTTTGCGAAAAAGTTCGCTCGCCTATTGACCCACCACGACTGCTTCATGTCAGATGGCAGGCAGACGCTCGTGGCATCCTGACCAAGAATGACCTCTTTTCAAGTTTCATCGTGAAATATGCACAACCAGAACACACACATGACTTCTGCGAAAACTGGGCAAGAGAAACGAAAGCATAGCGCTGATCTCAGTACATATCAGTGGCATAGCTTGTGATGACGTCACACTGGATGGTGTCCTGTTTCCCCTCAACGACGTTGCTTTTTCGCAGCTTCCGCCGTGGATATTCGAGTCGGAAAAGAATTCGAGGACCTAAAGTACGACTTCGAAAACCAGGTTAAGATCACAGAAGCCGACGTCGTCGAAGGCAACCTGGATCCGTTGCCTCCTGGTGGCCGGCATGTTGTCACTTTATCACTTCCCGCCAGCTTCTCCTCGTTTGAGGAAGATGGCACCTGGATATGGGACGGTTTAATGGCAGCTCGAGTAGCTAACAGTTATGGGCTGAAGTCCGATGTTTCGAACGTTGTTTCAGTGTTTTACGCCCCTTGGGGTCTTCCCAAAATAGTGACCACCACCACGAAAACAACAACGACAACGGCCCCGACGAAAAAGGTCACGACAACACAAGGGCCAACACAAGCTATGGATGCACCAAAGGAAAGCAGTGGCGATTCGCCTTTCGTTGCGTCACCCTCGTTCTGGGTTGCACTGTTCTGCATCGCAGCGCTGATCATCATTGTCATCGTGCTTGCGGTATCCTTGATGCTAAACCTCAAGGAGGAGGGCCAGTCAAACCGCACGGAAGGAGAGCGGACAAACTTGACTTCATAAAACTTAACAAAAATAAAAATTGGTTCTAGCATCGTGTTAGTGATCATAAATGTCGAGGAGCCCTCCGGCCTCCGCCTCATTCCTCGCCTTGGTGACCACTTTGCGCTTGTTTATCACGTCCGTAGCAAGCAGAGCGTCTCCCAGAAAGACCGAGATGAGGTCAGGACGGACCCCACGGTGGGTGGTTTCGGACATGCCCACAGATAATGTTAGAGGTCGGCCGCTGGGGCCTGAAAGGCAGAACACTGAGGTGGATATCAGGCTGGGTGCATGCGGCTAACTATTGCAGACAAGGCGTACGAGTTCATCCGGCGGTGCCTCCATACTGCGCTCTCACGTGTGTAGAGAGAGTGGTGTGGCACTGGATTAAGGCGCCTACTCTGTTGTTGTTGTTGTTGCGACTGAGAGAAGGATGAAAAGGGAAGTGCACGGGCCTGCCGACTGGCTCAAGCCGAGCCCCACCACTGCCACGTGCAAATAGAGGCGAATTCAAAGGTAAGAGGAAAGAGAAAAGAAAAGACGCGCGTCGCAACAACGGCGTCCGCCGAAGCGAACTCTGGCTGAAAAAAACAGACAAGCCCCTACTCTCGCGTTGGTAGGTAGTTTAAGAATAGGTGTCTCGAAGCTTTGGTTTTTGGTTTGGTTTTGAGGAAAGGAAAAGACACAGTAACTGTCTCACATATC
This sequence comes from Amblyomma mixtum, assembly GCF_055824585.1. NCBI lineage: Eukaryota > Metazoa > Arthropoda > Arachnida > Ixodida > Ixodidae > Amblyomma > Amblyomma mixtum. Next base: position 63,704,356 of record NC_143018.1, read on the forward strand.
TTGGTGGACACCCGGAACCGCTCCGTAAGGGAAGGCATAAGGGAGGGAGTGAAAGAAGACAGGAAGAAGAGGTGCCGTATTGGAGGTCTCCGCGCACTGACATCGCACAGCACACGTGCGCATGTTGAGTTTCGCCTCCATCGAAACGCTGCCGCCGTGGTCGGGTTCATTCCCGGGTACTCCGGCTTAGTAGACCAGCAGGGTGTGTTGTTGGGCAGGTTTCACATTCTGAACATTGTAGCGCTGGCAGACGAGTTGTTAGTTCAGCGCCCTGTGTGTCCCGTCCTTCCTTCGTCCGTCGTCTGCCAGCACTACAATGTTCAGCAGATGACCGCCTTGCCTTGCCAGATGACAGCACTGAGCCACCTTGAAGGGCAAGTTTTGAGGGCCCCGAGAAGTTTCGGGCGTTGAAGTGCGCATGCGCAATACGGCAGACCGCCTTGCGTCTTGAGTTAACTTCAGCGGGGAACGCTACTTTGCTGAAATAGCGTGGGCCTAAACGCCGTTTACCTTCAGGCAACATGGCGGCGGCAGTCCAAGCTGGGTGTATCGCTTCGCCACCGATTGGGCTCCCGCTACACATGTGTGTCGCTTTCACGGCAGTCGAAATGCGAATAAAGCTTTCGCTTTCTGTGAACATGTCTGCACCACGCAATTTTAGCCATAAAACAAACCAAATTTTCAGATTGCTTCATTGCTTCTAAACATGCTAGGCTTAGCGAGTACACTTCGTCCGATGGGAGTTTGCTTTCAAGTAGCACGTCGCGGTGGTGCCTATCTGCAATAGTAATGTTGGTTCAAACCAAGTATGTAAACTGGCGACGGTTCTAGTAACGCTAGTTAAACAACCCCTCTCCACTAGAAAATTGGAGAATAATTCCCTTAGGGCGCGGTTGAGGTGTCCACCGAGATATGTGAGACAGATACTGCGCCATTTCTTTCCCTCAAAACCAGTTATGAAAAGGAATTGGTGCAGTACCTAACTCACGTCTTGGTGGACCCCCGAACCGCACCGTAAAGGAAGGGATAAGGGAGGGAGTGCAAGAACACAGGAAGAAACAGGCCCCATAGTGGAGGGCTCCGGAATAATTTCCACCACCCGGGGATCTTTAACGTACACTGACAACGCACAGCACAAGGGCGCCTTTTGCATTTCGCATCCATCGAAACATGGCCGCCGAAGCCGGTATCGAGACCGGGAACTTTGACTCTAGCCGAGCGCCCTATCCACTGAGCCACCTCGGCATGTTAACAAGTTTGATGCAGAAAGGGGCCACGAAGAATTAGCATTCCGTTAACTCGGTGCTTTACTATTTATGGAGTAAATTTTATTCGCGCGGACGTCAAAGAACTGAAAAACAAACTACAATTGCGACATTTACCATTCGTTCGTACGCCCGAGATGGCGCTACACGTGGCAAGCAATGAAAAAATGTCTAAAGCGGCAGCTGTTGGTAGCGTTTGTTTCGGTTATTTTATGCGAACTTTGTGCTGCAGAAGAGTAGCCGCATATATGAAACAAAAACATCTTCACTTGTTTATTTTTATTTTGCTTATATCTCTTGGTCGCAATGGTGCAGCAGTATAAGATGTGAGGCCCATCACAACTGAGCAGAGAAAATCCCCATTTGAAAACCCCATGATGCACGCGCGTCCGTATTGTTGGAGCCCCGTATTTCTTTGAGGCCCCCCAAGCTTTGGGGACCCTATTTTAAAGCTTTCTAGCAGGTCATGCCCGCATGGTAGTCGTTCATGCAGTCGTCGTCGCTGCCAGTGGTTTCGGGAGAGGGTTCCATCGCCGCTAGGAGCTAGATTTACCGACCGGGCTCATGAACGTGCACAATACCGAACATACCCTCGTGGCCAGGTTCAGACGACGCAGTCATTGAGTGTTGCAGAACAATTGAGTGTTCAAGCACCCGTGTGGGCTTCTGTGGTATGTTGCCACGGAAAAAGCGTGTGCATGTGGTTTCTGAATCGGTGCTAGTGGTCGGTTTGGCGGTCTGCATGGTGGACAGGCAGGGTGGACAGACTCATTCTACTTACCCTGGATGGATGGAAAACTTTATTGCGCAAGCGAGTTGGGACTGTACAAGGTCCCAGGGCCACCGCCCAGCCCTCACATTACGCGCATGTAGGCCACGTAGGTCAATGCACTTGCACTCTGGGTCACACAGCGAAGTTGCGTGTCCGGGTCCTGTGACGAAAGGACGGCCTCCCAGTCCTCCCATTTTCCGATGGCGGGTTGTCCCTGTGGGGGAGGATCAGCAGGACAGCCGAAGAGGATGTGGTCCAGGGTGGCGTGCGATTCTCCGCAGAGAGTGCACTGAGCTGAGTTGTAGTAAGGGTTCGGGTCTGGAGTCGCCTTCAGAGAATATGTTGGGAGTGGGATAGGCGGGGCTGGAGAGGGGAGTAGAGTCGACGGCCAAGGCTTGCTTGTTGAGTCAGTTCTGAGAACGTGTGTGCCCGATCGCTCGAGAAATTCCGGCTGGGGTCGCCATTTGCCCGGCAAATAAGTCCTCGGGCTATATTATTGGCGGCCTTTTTTCTAAGACTGCCACAGTGAGCCTGCACCCACACGAGCCCAATACGGCTATCGGAATTTAGGGTGCATATTCCTAATATCTGCCTCACGGGGGAGGGACGCGTCCGTGGGCGAAGTTAAGAATGGCGGTGTTGGAATCGCTAACTATATAAGCCGCATTCAGTTAAGCAATGGCTATTGCTATAGCCGCTTCCTCTGCTTCTTCCGGGGAAATAGGGGGGGGGGGGGGGCTATGAAATGAGTAAGTGGGGGGGGGAGGCAGCTGGATTGTAAGCCACCGGTACTGAGCGGTCTGGACCACACGCAGCGTCCACCAAGCGCACATCCTCTGAAGTATTCTTTATGGAGAGTTTTGGCTCGCCTGACTCGACGGGATTGATGGCACTCAGGGTGGACATTCTTAGGAAGGAGTATGAGGATAAGCTCGGCGTGTATGGCGCGAGGTAGAGAGATTAAGTCTGCAGCGTGTGCGGGTATGCGAAATCCCAGAGAATCCAGTAAACGAGGTCTGTTAGAAAAGTATCCGACCTTATTTTTTTTTTGCGAACACCTGATGGATATGAAACAAGCGCGCTTGCACCAGCAGACCTTGAAACGTCGTGCGCATGCACGAATTTTTTCCCGCCTGCCGATAGCGTCAGTCGCTGGGAGGCAGCGTTTGAGTGAGGTAGTGCGCAGTGCTCTCGTCGGTTTTTTAGTGCAAGAAAAATGGCGGTGCGAGAGGAGCAGCGCTAATGCATCAAATTTTGCCTGAAACGGGGCGACAGCCAAGTGGAAAACATTCGAAATATTTAGATGGTTTTCGGTGATGATGCTTAGAGTAGCACAGAAATTAAGCAATAGTACAACTGGTTTAAAGATGGCCGCACATCGGTGGAGAGCGAGCCACGCTCCGGTCGGCCATCAACATGCCGAAATGGCCAGGTCATTGCCGAAGTGAACGCTCTAGTGATGCGGGACCGTCGTGTGACTATCCGAGAAATTGCGGAAGAGGTGTACATCAGTAGTTTTTCTGTACATTCCATTATCACCGAAGATTTGGCCATGAAGAGAGTTGCGGCGAAATTCGCGCCGAAGCTGCACACGGTGGAGCAAAAGCAGCTTCGTGTTGAAGTCTCACAGGACACGTAGGATTCCACAAACAGTGACCACGACTTCATCAACACCATAATCACTGGTGACGAATCTTGGGTGTACGGGTACGACCCGGAAACCAAATTCCAGTCGTCACAGTAGAAGCATTCCACGTCCCCAAGACTAAAGAAGGCCTGCCAAATGCTCAGCAACGTCAAAGTGATGCTGACTGCTTTCTTGGACTCTCGCTGTGTGCCACACCACGAGTATGCACGCCCCAGGGTCAAACAATGACTAAAGAGTACAACAGGGATTTCCTCCGTCGCCTACGTGATGCTGTACGGCGCAAGAGACCGGAGTTGTGGTCAACAGGAAATTGGCGCATCCATCACGACAATGCTCCTGAACATTCTTCCCACTTGAGTAAGACTTTTTTGGCGAAAAACCAGACCCCTGTAGTTCAACAGGTTTCCTACTCTCTTGATATTGCCCCCTGCGACTTCTGGTTGTTTCCCAAAATCAAGAGGTCATTGAAAGGAGCGCGATTTCAAACAAGAAAGTACATTATGGCTGCAACGACAGCTGAGCTAAACTCCATTCCGAAAAAGGCCTTTTCGGAATACTTCCAACAGTGGCAGCACATCTGAGAAAAGTGTGTTGAGTCCCAAGGAGACTACTTTGAAGGTAATTAGGTTTCCAACGCTCCAGTTATGCCATTTTGTTTTCTTCGGCCAAAGGTCGGATACTTTTCTAACAGACCTCGTATACCGCGCCGTTTCCGTGTCAGCCTCACGAAGGTGCTGTGTGTGGTGATGTGCATCGATAAGTTCTTGTATCGTGTTCTGTATTTATACTTTTAAGAGCATGTCCGTGCTAGTGCTCTTTGGTAGGTTGAGCGCTGCTTTGGTAGCCATGCAGATTAGAGCACTGATCTTATCTTTATCGGCACAGGAGAGGCTTAGGTAAGGAGGGGCGCAAATAATGCGACTAAGCACAAAGGCATGCAGCACCTTGAGATTGTCTGCTATTTCTAGACCGGTTCGTGAACGGGAAACCCTGCTAAGAAGATGGATACGGAGTAAATGGACTGTTTTAGTGCTTTCAGGGAAAGGCTGTTTTTGCCCGTGTCCAGTATATGCAGGCCAAGAATGCGGAGGGTAGGTGTTTGCGGTATGGGAGTGTCATGCAGGTAAATCGTGATTGGGGCGGTAGGTACGCGTCGTGGGTGGATTATGAGGTGTGGTGACTTTGTGAGGAAACATTAAAGCCCAATGCTTGCCGCGTGAGTAGCTATAGTTGTGGCTGCTTCCTGAACGGTCGATTCTATGTCGCCATCCGAGACGTATGTGGTCCAAACCGTTATATCATCCGCGTAAAGTGCGTGTCCTAACTGGGGGATTCGGCTGAGAGCCTTGGCCAGGGGGACGAGAGTGAGGTTGAGGAGGAAGGGAAATAACACTGCCTCTTGCGGGGTACCAATGTTACCAAGGGTGAAGGAGAGGGTCTGTATATCATCTGTATGCATTACGCGGTGCGACAGTTTAACGAGGCCCGGTTATAGTTGTAGGTCTTAGGCACCAACTGCAGCTCTTGGATGCCCTGCAGGATGCCGCTGTGCGTAACTTTGTCAAATGATTTGGTGAGGCCGTCTGCCAGGATTGCTCTGCAGTGATGTAACATGTCATTGAGGATAGCGTGTGAAATCTGTAGCAGGGCGTCCTGTGCCGAGAGATGGGCTTCGAAATCCAACGATAGTATAGGGATATATTATATGGGATTCCTTTTGTTGCGTAAGACTGGTGATGAGGATGACATGCTCAGTTTGCCCAGGCAGGAAGTTAACGAAATGGGACGCAGATTTTGGGCTTTAAGTTATTTGGTTTAGGAATAGAAATTATTTTCTCGTGCTTCCATTCAGCAGGTAGCGTCCTCATTTCCCAGCACTCATTGAAGTAGTCGGTGAGGAGGAAAACTAAGCGGTCATCAAGATTTCTGAGCATGGCATTCGCAGTCTGCAGCACGTGCTCACAGTCTTGAGGGGTAAAGCTTAACTGCCGCTTCCAGACATCGGTAGTATAAATAAATATTTCTCTCTCTCTCTCTCTCTCTCTCGGTATTCAAATTGCCGCGGTTACGACATCGTAACCGCGGCAATCTGACAGTCATGACAGCAGCCACCACTGAAAGAGAAAAACCAGCTTTCTGTAACCTGTCAACCTGCATGTTGAGGCTGTCATTTACCAGGTGAGCACATGATTTCTGCTATTTACCGTCTTAGAATGAACAGACTGAAACGGCAATAGGTCTTTCCGGGCCCGTGGTGAGTACATCGAACACGTGTGATCTGGTGTTAAAGTGATGTTAATATCTAAAAACTGCAATCTATCTTGTTCAGGTAATTCGTGGGTAAAGGTTAGACCCTTCTCTTGTCGTTTAAAGACAGAGAGTGTTTTGCACGGTGTCCGTGTGTGTCAAACCGGGTTGCTTTTTAAGAATCACCAAATAATCGTCCACGTATCTAAAAACTTTAAGAACTATCTTGCCGTCCAAATAGCACACCATATCACGATCAATGCTGGCCAAGAAAATGTTAGCCAGTACAGGTGCCACACAAGACCCGATGCAAATGCCCTGATGTTGAACATGAAAATGGTTGTCAAAAGTTACAAAACTGGACTCAAGATAAAATTCTAGTAGCTTCATGAAAATGTCCAGGGTTAGGCCGCTGGTGTTCTGAAAATCTACGACACCATTATCGTCGATGCAAGACCTAAGTGCACAGAATATGGCATCATGCGGTATAGAAAAGAACAGGTTTTCTATGTCAAAAGAGACAGCGTAACCTAAAGATGAGGAACCCTGTAGGAAAGAGACCACATGACCTGAACTTTTTACAGCAGAAGAGTCTTGTATAACTAAAGTCTTTAAACACTTCTGGAGGAAAGAGCTAATCTCCCGTTGCCACGCATCCCTTTCACTCACTACACCGAAACGGCTTGCCATATTTGTACGTCTTCACGGTAAAAATAGTTCTAGGCTACTTCGCTTACAGTTGTTAACAGCTCTGGAAAGTCTATCTAAAGCCAAGTCCTTGCACAGTCCTATGGCTCGAGCCTTTACCTTGGAAGTCTTCACGTTTTTGGTAACAAAGTTCCTTCTGGCGGCTTCAACGGCCTTGTCTTGAAACATCCCTGCTGGTAGCACGGCAAATCCCCCCTCCTTGTCTGCCTGCACAACCATCAGCCGATGTTCTTTGAAGAAAGAGACGACTTCATCGGCGTCCTTTTCCACAGTTGAGTGTCTTCGGCCCGCAAATACTTGAGGCTTGGTGGCCGTCCGCAGCAGGTAATCAACCTCATCAAGAAGACACCTTTCACGATCCTCTTCACTAGTTTTGCGCGCTACTTGTCGATTCAACGACAGCAACTTGTGCGCTGGCACATTAGGCTTCATGCTGGACTTCGGGCCTTTCTTTAGCACATCGGCTATCTTGGGTGGTAGATCCGTGTCGGCCAGCAAAGAAATCGCACAGCCAAGACTTTTTTCTCTAGGTCTGCCTTTTGGAAGGCGCCGCAAAAGGCACTTCCGCCAAAATTCGACCGCTTGGGAAGTCTGTCGCCGATAGGACTGTAACCTGGCTTCACCTATCCACTCGGAGTCTGTGTTAAAGCCGAACGAATGCAGCCAGTGATTTAGAAGTCTGATTTGGCGCCATAGCTCCGATCTCAATATCTTGCAAATGCGCTTCAAATGACCAGCAGACAGCAACACGTGGCCAAAAAGAGCTGTGAATTATATCGGCACTAGGTTCTTCTTGAGGCAATAGCCAAAAAATTGGGCATAGCAGGTCGCAGACACAATGGAGCTTATCAAAGTAAGTACATTACAGCTTAACGGAGAAACACTGATATCCACGGCTGATACATTGGTAAACTGACATAGAGTGGCGGTGAACTCCTCCATGAGTGTCTTCTCATCTGATTCTCTCCAGATGAATCAACGGACTTATTGTAATCTTTGAGCCTGACGCCGCAATAGCTCGCTTAGATTGAGGTTCTGGCTCGAGTGCCAAGGGGCAAGGAAAAGCTTTTTCTGCTACATAAGGCACATTGCATCAGTTTTGCTGAATGAAGCAGTTTTCGGCCATTGTCGCAAAGGGAAAAAATGGCAATCAACGTCATCATACGAGGTCTTCAAAAATTTCATCAGAATGGCCTTGTCATTAAGACGTGCCACGAGCTCTCCCAAATATGGTGGTGTGTAGGTGAGGCTAGTTCGCGCAGGAGACGTCGAGGCTTGCAAAACACTCAGCACTGTTGACCCTAGATTGGCGGATACGACGTAGTGCACCGTGGCAACAAGTAGTGACCAAAGCATAAAAAATGTTCGGTAAGAATGCTGCTCAGCAAGCATCATGAGGCGGGGATATACTCTCTTTTCAATAAATAATCGATTCGTATCTATAATTGAGGCTTTGTAGCTCACTCATCCGTCTAAAGCCTCGTACCTATCAAGAGCTAAGATACTATAGATATTTCGCAAAGCAAACTATTCAACCTACGAACTGCCATGAAAGTGTTGCTACAGTTTTGTTCACGCTTCTGGGGAACAAATTGGACAATAAGCTACTGCACCTGCTTGGGCATCGAGCATTTTTACCGAGCAGCAGGTTTTCGCAAAGTACAGAACGAATCTGTACAGCTAAAGGCATAATTTATTTATCATTTATGGGAAGCAATGTAGCAACATCGCCATCAGCCTGACTACGCCCACTGCAGGGAAAAGGCCTCTCTTATGTCTCTTCGATTGACCCCGCCCTTTGCCAGCAGCGACCACCGTATATCCACTAATTTCTTAATCTCCTCCGGCCACCTAACTTTCTGCCGCGACCTGCTACGCTTGCCTTCTCTTGGAATGCACTCCGTTACCCTCAAGCACCAATGGTTATCCTACCATGGAATTACATGCCCTGCCCAAGCCCATTTCTTCCTCTTGATTCAAATGTGGCAACAATGCAAAAACAGAAATAGGGCTGGACACCGTGCTATTTTCTATCGGCAGCATATATCATATATCAGCCTGCAGGGCTAGCTTCTGCATCAAGTAGCTGACTCGTTTTGCATCATTTCCTTTCGTAATTGGTCGAATATGTGAGGAAATCTAGTCTTCATCCATCTCAAGACTTCTAGAGGAGCTGACAGTGCCACTACATGGCTTAGCGGGTGAGGGGGAAGGTGGGATCGTAGACGAAATTTTGTACTTTTTGGCGCTGAGCAATGCAATTTCGGCAGTCTTTTTTCGAAGTCCACTGGATCTTTAAACGGAACAGTCGCTGAAATAATTACTTTTGGCCTTTTGAATTTCTTTATACACCATTGCTACAACACATTGCAACACATATCGCTGTCGGAGATCACAGTTTTTTTTTTCATCTTTATTGATGAAAGAGAACCACGACTTGGGGAGGTCAAAATTATGGCTTGAAGCAAAGACAGAGTAGCCTGCGAACTGGCAGAAGCGTTTTTTTTTTTTTTATCCAAGAGAGAGGGGACACGTGCTTCAGCACCACGTCTATCTTCCTGCAAGCAAGTGAACATAGACTTCTACAAAATGCGCGATAAAGGGTAGTTTTCGTCTGTGGGGTATTTTCTGTTTTTTTTTTTTTGCCATATTGGAAATGCGCATGGGTTTCCCTTCTTCAGCCTATACATATGCAACATGTGGCCTTCAATAAACACATCTGGAGTCAGCGCCCGTCCTGTCCATCGTTATGTGTGGTTTGTTTTATACTTAGCGCTGCTTTTACCTTTTGTTAGTCAATGCTCCACCAACTTCACCAACAAGATGAGTTAAACGTGCTTGCTGTTGTTCACTAGTGGACCCCTTGATAGGCCCCGCGCGCAGGGCCAATTTTCGCGCATGTCCCCTGCTTTAGCGACCTCCTCTGTGTTTGCAGAGCCGGTTGTGAAAACACACCCTATGAACGAGATTTTTGAGGGGAAGCAATATATCTATGTGGTGCCGGGCGCAGATAACTGCCCGCTACAATGCAAAGCGAACCACACTTGAAATCCCAGCGCGCGCTGTAATGATCTGCGGAAAAATACAAAGCCTACCACCCTGCGCGATGTTTGGACTACGCAGCTGAAAGCTACGCCAAGGAACATAAACGATAGTGCGGTCTGATTTAACGGCGAGGTCTTTCGATTCGACTACGAAGAGAATCGGTGATTGCGATGAGATGTACACGCGCCCATGAATGACGGAAAGCATGGCTGGGATAGTGTTCCTGTATATGCTCGCGCAGGGAACAGAGTTGCGCGAAGGTCCGCCTTCATGTACCGAGCTGTGTGAGACAGCCACTTCTCGTGCGTACAGGGGCTGCATATATGAGCTTACTGTGTAGAGCGCTTTGTCTTTTTTTTTTCATTTAATTGCGTACAAATTGCACGTTCTAAGCGTAACGCTGGGCAAGTTTCTAAATGTAACGCTGAAGACTAATCTGTGATTTGCCGAGGGTGTGCATACAGCATGAAAAAAGCAAATCGCCAAAGGTTAACTGCAAATCGTAATCATGACAATCTGACGAAAAAAGAAACGGCCTGAGAGTTTTTTTCCTTATGGAACAAGTAATTTCAGATGAACAAGCAGTCCCGTTCTGGATGAGACAGCGTCTGCCTGTCCTGTCTTCCAGCTTGCTTGTCTTGATAAAAAAAGAGTATAGCGATGAATTAGTTTTTTCACAAATAGCACCGCCGCGTTTTCTGTGCGAGTTATGCGCGGAAAATACGAAAGCGCGCCCCTCTAGAACCACATTAAAATAATTCTGCAACTTTTTGCAGGCAAGCAGACTAAAGCAACGCCAATGCATTGAACACGCGATTCTGACATAATGAAAAAATTTAAAACTCAATTACTTGCCCAACAACATTTCACAAGATGTACCCCGTTGCTAAATGTAGTGAAATTACGAATCTTTAAAGGAACTTGAAAGTACCGTTATGCGTTGATGTTTTTAACATTCCTCTTTTTTTGAAAAACATTATCTTTTCACCTTAGGCATTAAATTATAATGGTTGTTGATTACTGTGGTAGGTTTTCCTGCCTGCTTCATCCTTATTGTTCCGAAAAAGTAATTTAACGTTCTGCTTTGCATTCTTGTACTCCTTCTTCGTAAATTTCGCTTAGGTTGCAGTATCAAAACATTTCGCGACTCCTGTATTTTTTTGAAGCAGAGGTTATAGGCTGATTTGCTGCCTTCTAGCTGAAATTATTCGCGGTATCAAGATTTCAGAAACCTGTTTACATGCTCTTTTTGCCTCTCCTATCTTCACGTCTCACGTAATCTTTGTCAGAGGGTTCTTAAGGGCATTTTTACGACGCACTTCACATGGCACTGCGTAAAACGCTTTGTCGTTTCCAGCGCGGTTGCTGCAGTTTGGCGCACTGCACCCAGTCATAGCTCACAACTGCGTCCGTCAGTACCACTGCAGAACACCAAACCTGACGCCACAGGTGTGCAAGAAAATCTATGAAAGGTAGCCGACAGCGCGGGCTCACATGAGGCGTCGAGCTGATAAGGGTTCGCTCGGCACTGCGCCTGTGAAGTCAGCTTCTCCGCGGAGTGTTTCACTCAACGTCACGAAAATCATGTGATCGCCTCTCGGTGAATGGCGTTCGGAGCGGCGAGGGAAAACAGACGCGCTACTCTGCTCCCCGCGGGAGCATATACAGGAACACTAGGCTGGCTGGGACTACCGCCAGCGCCGCGAGGTGATACTCATCGGGAGCTAGATAATGCTCTCGGTACGTTTACGCCGGCTGACGATAGAGGGTGCGCAGCTCGCTTTGACTGCTTCTTCGCTTGCGCCTGGTCGGCCACATCCTCACAGCCGGTTTTTCCATTGCTCCGTGGTAAGTGAAGCGCCGTCTTGAGGGCTTTCCTCAGGATTGAGTCCGCTTGCTGCATTTCGTTTTTTGTGCAGTGGTAGTCGGGAGGCTGTATGTTACTCTGCTTACCACCAGGCTTCTGACCAGCTGTAACGTGTCTGCCTCTTTCATGCCGTCTCTTTTCTTCGAGATCCTTGCTATCATGGGAGCTACTTGGTTGGTTGCTGTTTTAAGTGTTGTTAGGGTGTGGGTGCACCTTTGGTTCGATTGTATCCACATTCCTAATATCCTGATGAGTGTTTTTTCCGGGATTTGTTGTCCCTCGAGTCGGACGTTTAGCCTCAGGTTTTCTTCCTCGGGGACAGTGCGGTTCTTCTTGCCTCGCCATACTCTTAGAAGCTCGGACTTCTCTGTCGAGCAGGCTAGTCCTCTTGCCTTGACATAGTCTTCTACGCATGTCGCGGCCTCTTGTAGTCTTTCTTCCTTTTCCCCGAGTGAGCCTTTGGTTACCCATACGGTGATGTCGTCGGCGTACATTGCGTGTCGTATGTTTTCGATTTGCTGTAGTTGTTCTGCTAGCCCGATGATGTAAACGTTGAAAAGAATGGGTGAAATAACCGACCCTAGCGGCGTGCCTTTGTTCAATCAACATCAACCGACAAACTACTGGCTCTGGGGCTACAAAACAGCCTCGAAGAACTCCAAGAAGCGCAAATAATAGCACAATTCGAAAGACTAAAACTATCGGCAACGGGCAGAAGACTCCTGAGCAATACGGCGGTGAGGCTACAATACAGGAGACAAAAATTACGGAGACGATACCAGACGAATACAGAAACACCATCAAAGTAGCACCGATACCAAGGAATATGGATCCGAACCTACACATAGTGCGAAGAGAAGCAAGAGCAGAGTACGTACAAAGAACACTGGCAACTAGAAACCACAAGAAAAGCAAAATGGCAACGGTGATCAATTCGGACCTAAAAGAAATCACCAGCGTGTCAATCCGGAACTCTACAGTAGTCGAGGCCGAAGAGGCAGCCGTGGCTCTAGCGGCAGCGGAGGGCTACCGATCCAACAGGTCCTTAAGAATACTCACCGACTCACAAGCTGCATGCCGCAACTACCTAAACGGCAGAATCAGCCACAGCGCGCTCCGCATTCTCCGGTTCAAGTGGCAAAACCGAAAACAGCCAGGCCAAACACACGATAGTTTGGGTGCCGGTACATACCGACATTACGGGAAATCAGGAGGCGGATAGGATAGCTCGAGGGTACGCAAGAAACCGAGCATCCAATATTCCCGACACCGCTGAGGAACCCGAGCCGGTAGCCCAAAGCTATACAGACATTCTTAACTACTACAGAGGGATCAGACGAAAATACCCGCCCCCACACAACTCAATAGAGAAGACGCCGTAGCATGCGACAGTTACAAACGGGAACATTACCGTGCCTAAACATCCGAAGTTAAATCTACCCCACACAGTACAAGAGCGAGTGCCCGTGGTGTGGAGACAAACCAACATTATACCATACCACATGGGCAAGCCAGAGAATAGACAAGCTACCCATAATTGAAAACCCGAGTGGGGAACAATGGGAGAGGATGCTATCCAGTAACATCCTGAAAGTCCAACAAGGACTAGAAAGGCGTGCACGCAGGGCAGCTACCCTCAGCGGAGCCCTGGACTAGGGGAACCGACCCTGATGATAAGATGTAAGACTCCATCTGAAGCCGCAAAAAAAATATTGTAAAATAGAGCAAATGTTTTCCACCACCACCACCCTTGCTCCGTCGCCTCCGTCCTGCCGGCAGCCGACGGAGCGGGCTGTGTTTGGACCATTTTCTCCTCGAAATCAGACGGCCGGTGCCGCCGGGTCCTGCTGTACAGGCCCGTTCACACTTGCCTAAAAATCCGGCGAGCGAAGCTGAATCGGCCGCTTTTGCAGTTTTCTTACCGTGGGAACCGGAATTCGCGCGTTAAACTTCCTCAGGTCGCCCGCCTTGCTAGTTTGCCCCGAAGGCTGTCGATCGAAGAAAATAAAATTTTTGGCAGTGCTGCACTGGTAAAACGCAGGGGTGCAAGTAGTAAAGCTGCTTTATGCGAATGAAGAACTAACTTTCAAAGAAAGTTTCTTCACAATTAAGATTTGTGTGCACGAATTCCGGACGTGCATGAGAAAGGAAACATTGCTCCCTCTGTACTCTTGTAGCAGCTGTCAGTGGGATGCTCATCTTAATTATATTATGTATTGTTGTGCGCACATTCCCTGAAAGCAAAAATTAGCGACAAAAACAAGGTCACTGTCCGAAATAGTGATACATGCACTCCATAGTGGTTGGGACCAGTATTTGGGCTGCACTCAGCTGCACTTTGTCCAAATGCGCCAGGAAACTATTCACACGGTGCTTTAATAACCCTATAAAAAGTCGTGGATATTATAGAAGCTGTTACACGTGATGACATTTGCTCCAAAATTATCTCTTAGCGTATGGCGATTGGAAGAACGATAAATTTTTAGAATTGTACGCAAACTAATAACGCCACGTGCCAGCTGTGACAATAACTAAAGACTGTAAAAAGAAGCCTTGAGAAGTTTATCGGCAATACCTGCCTTTAGAAAAGGATCTGTTCGATTATTGAGACAAATAACGGGTTGCAAACAGAGAAAGGCAAAGGATATATGTGTAGTTCGTTAGCGTACCCAGAACTATTTCGTTTGATATGCTTCAAAACTTTGGTCATTCAGTGCGACTTTGTGTTATTTACAAGTTGTGCAAAGAAGGTTTAGCACAGTAATCACTTTCCGCTGCGCTGCCTTGCAGTTCTATAGCGTGCACTAAGTTCTTTGTTCTTTGCAGTGCTTCGAGATAAATTGTCGCTAGCTTTCATCAACACAACAAAACGGAGAGTCTCAATAGTTCCCCAACTTTCTTTAACCAACCAATGCGTGTCGATCCGTGATTTGTGTTTGGCAGGGCTGAAAACGAGCACTTCAGGCAAAATTAATAAAAGACAGTTTACAAAACTATGCAAGGCATTGTAAAATTTTAGTTTGTCGATGCTAACGCAAAAACTGTGCCGTCGCTTTCGTGTCAACGAATGACAGCGGTGATACAAACAAATAATTGAATATAGCTTGCGGTCATGACAAAGGCCAGCAACGTTCATACGCGCCACAATCACTATTTATAGCTAATAAAAAAACACTCGATGATTCACTTCACGCCACGCGCGATCGCACCGACACTTTGAAAACTGCTGCATAGTGTTCTCCACTTTAAATTTCTCATCCACAGAGCAATTTCTATATCTCCTCACGATTCAGGTGCTGAGCTTCCCCAAGTAAACCTAGGGGTAATCAATCGCGTCATTCAAATATTATGGTGTCCCCGACGTTACTGTGTTAGGGCTTATTTTGCCTAGGAGCCGTCGTGCATGGAGCTGGCTTGAGCCTTGCGCGCGCTTTTGCGGGAAGGAATTGAACTAGTTCTTCTTTTCAGGGGAGAGGTCGACTCCTCCTTCGCTGTAGACGCTGCTTTCCTCTGCATAAAAGAGAAAAAAAAGCAAGACAAGACTAAAAAAGCGAAGACTCCCAGTTTACTTTGAAAAATACCATCAAATTTCCGACGCCAGTATCAGGAGAATACGGAACAATTTGTGTGTTTACCAGGAATAGGGAACCTTAAACAATAGACCGAAATGTCCCAGGACTATCGACTATTTTATGGTCGGAAAGGGTGAAAGTGGGAGGGAAAGTGGAAAGAGGGAGAGGGTAACCTCTCTGCGTTCTGAAGTCGGCAGCACTCTGAAACGCGGACAACAGGAAGGAGACAGCACCTGTGCTATCATAATGAACAGCCAACGTGTGCAGTCAGTATTGCATATGTGGTGTCTCCTTCGGATTGTCCACATTTGCGAGCGCTGCAGACTTTATAATGAACACCCAACTTGCCCATACAGCTGCCCTCTTCCCCGTATTATTTTAAAATAAGTGAACCTCCCTCCAGGGCTGTGTACAGCCTCGAGGGCTCGTGAAAATACAGAGAAAACCTAATATTCCTGCAGCCTTCGTACGCCCATGAACATACGCACTTACGTCCTCAGTGGTTGAGGCAGTGGCCGTTGTTTCGTGGTGTCCGTTCACTGCTCTATATTGAGAAGCCGGCTCCAGGCTTAGAAATGCGAACGCCTTGGCCATGGCTTTCGTGTGCCGTAAGATAGCGTCATGAATCTCTCGTCCTTCCTTGTTGGTGTCACATTTGAGTTCAGAGATAAGCCTTTCGCGTTCTTCAAGTAGCCGTTCAAGAGGTAGCCGCTGTTCGTGTTGCTCCTTCTCTTCCTTGAGAAGGCGGTTCTCCTCACGAAGAAGCTCTTTCAGACGTAGCAGTGTAGCATTGTTTCCAGGAACCGTCTCCGGGATTTCTGGTCTTGAAGAGCGGGCATCGAGGATCCTAGCGGGCCGGCAGTAGCCGTGGCATTTGACTCCACGATCATAGTCCTGGTCCTGATGATTGTATTGACACGGGGAATAACGGCCGCTGCGGCCACAAGGCTTTGAATTGAGCGAGTGGCGCTCTGTCGACTTTGATTTCAATCCGATACATTCCTTGGAGTTTTTGTGCGTGAACTTGGACGGCACCTTAGAACTGTGAACTTTACAACCAGTGTAACTTGACGTGGTAGACGCTTTCGATGCCTGCGAAGTGCTATAATTACTTCCGCCTGCCTTGGAGCTATTAGTTTCAGATGCTGGACCTTTAGCAGTGTCGTTAGCACCATAGCCAGGAAGGCCGCTACACGTCGCCTTGCTTTTTCCATGTTCGCTGGTGATCGCTGACTTCGCATCTGCCTTTCAATCGTTGTTGCTGATCTTCTTAGGCGTAGCAAGCTTCCTGCTTGTTATGGCATGAAAGTTAATGTTCCTTACATACGGCTTGCCTGCTCCTAAACGACTGCTCCGGATGATTTAGTTGGTGGGCTTGCTTCTACCGGTCGCCGCATCAGGGAGCTGGTGTCCGAAGAGCATTCGGCTTGGTCGTCCTACGGCGGAGATTGACTTCACCTGGTTCGCTCTTGCGCTCGCCATATACTGGAGATAAGAGACAACCCATGTGAAAATGGACGTTACTGAAGATATTCAATGCCATCACAAATGCACCCAATCGGTCGGTGACCTCCTTTATACGGTGGAACGTACAGCAGATCATCGGTATTTGCATATAACTGAGGTGTCTTAGCAGCACTGAATCCTGGAGCAGAATTACCTCTGTTGTCAGGGTTGCTTTCATACCGGCTAGACTGCGTCAGCGCTTCACTGATTACCGTCCTGTTATGAGCACAGTGAAAACAGGCAGACTCCGAAGGCCGTGCTTCACTGATGTAGTGGTGAATATTGAATGCATAGCGCGCTCTTTTTTCATCGGTCTTACGCTTCGTCGCAAAAATTTTCACTCTGTTGCTGCGGTTGTATCAGTTTTTCGCATTCACATCCTGATCTTTAGTTCTGTGGGTGACTACTCCTAATGAGTAGACCTTGCATTACTCTGGCTGATTCTTGTTCACAGAAGTTGGTAGGGCTGATATACAGGCATCGATTTGCTCTAAGCCGACCTCGTCTTCCCAGCTGCCTAAGTTGCTTGCAGGAGCGCACCGCTCCTTGTAATGCATTTTAGAAGTTTTTCTATTCTTTTTCCGAGTGCCAATGTCCTGATGACCTGATGATGTCCAAATGATGTCCTCCTGTATCTGTACCTGCATGATGAGTAGTCTACTCTTTCTGGAGACGATCGATGCGAAGAAACGCCTGTGGACTATGTCCAAGAACAGTAGATGTCTTCGCATTCGAGGTCATCGCAGTCTAACTTGGCTGGAGTGGCGGATCTCGTCGGCTGCGGACGCCTCGTGCCTGAAGCAGACCTTCGGGGATACAAGATGATGCCGCCAGTTTACGTGTACTTTTCGCTCGTTGGGCTGCTCGAGCTCGAAGCGGTCCTGCGACTCAGTTCGAGTCATGACGCGGTTTTGGTCGTTTTGTGAGCGGTGTCCAACTGTTTTGATCTGAGCAGTGAAGGAACGGGGTGTTCCAACCTGAGCGCTTCTGGCTTGGATCTTTGAGGCACTCTTTCTTCCACTGTTCTTCCTTCCGGCCCCGAACTTCCGACGCTACAGCTGCCTCTGTCTGAACGGTGGTATGGACAGCGGCCATGATATACATACCTGGCTGGTGGGTAGCATCCGTGGATGAGGTAAAGGCAACTGCGTTAAATGTCTGTCCTCGTCTGGTTTTAGAGCGGAAGGCTGCGACGGCAGGGGACCAACTTCACCAGTCGTAATGCTGGTTTCTTCATGCACAGCTGCTGGCATAGCGGAGGGCGGCTCACCAGCTGGAACTGGAGTCAACGGCAACGTACTGGTTGGCGCGGTGGTCCCAAGCACGGAAGCCACAGTGACCCCGTAGTCTGCGGCATCCGAAGCACGGCCAGCCGACGGCTTCCTTTTGGAGCGCGACTTCCTGCGGCGTCGACGCTTTTTCTTGTGGTCATTGGCCTCCTCTCCTTCGCTTTCGCCAGAGAAAGGAATCGCTTCAGCCGCCAGGTTCATTCGGGACGTGGTTTCTAATGATTGCGTGACAGTGGTACTTGGCACGATAACACGGCCAGCCTTGGAGCTGCCACAGGCTTTGATGATGATGCTGCTGGTGTCCTCAGGATTAATGGCACACACCCACGGTGTGGGATGGGCCAGGGTGCAAAGAATAGCGAGTTTTTAAAATTGTCTTCACCCTTCTTTTCCTTCTACCACCGCCTTCCTAGCTCGCGTCATTCGGCCAATTTAAGTTTAAGCGTTGAAAGTGAGAGCATGAAGGGACAGTAAGAAAGCAGCTTTGGTGAAGTAGCAAAGCTCACTTCTAAGATATTCTAGGTGTAATGCAGAAAGAAGGAATGAACACGTGCAGGAGATGGTAATACACTGAAATGGAATGCAGCGCCCTACAAAATTCGATGTTTATCGTCATCATCCCGTCTACGCCCGTCAAACAAGCCAGAAAGAAACTTATCTAAGCTTAACCGCTTTCTTTAAAGAACCCTAGTTGGCCGAAATTTCCGGAGCCCTTCCCTACTTCGTCTCTCATAGCCTGAGTCGCTTTGGAACATTAAACCCGCATTAACCATAAACGATGGACTGCGAGTAGTTGCTACACTTCATATGATCTCGTTCTCCCTCCCGCAACCCATGTAAATTGCTTCATTATTCTGCTAGGATACCCTCACTTGATAGGCAGGCGGTCCCAAAGGAGTTGACATAGGAATAGCGATGCCTTCTCCAACGCCACCACGGAAAACAGAAGAGCCACCGCAAAGTATGGTGCCATCTTGTTCTGTTTGAGTAAAAAACAAGAATAAAATCAGCTTACAACGATAATGAAGGATAGCTTAATCTTAGGGATTAGCAGCAGATGTAGCAGCTTTACAATTGATAGCGATCGAAAGGAAGCAGCTTCGAACAGAAACAAGTCGAAAGTAAACACCGTATCTACCCTTCCCTGAAGCGCCAGCGACTGTTGCGAGTCGTGGTAGCAGCATCCCACCGCTGGCAACCAGTTATTACGAGTCGTGGTAGCAGCATCCCACCTCTGCCACCAGTTGTTGCGGCTCAGGTAGCATGGTCGAGTCAGAGAGGGGATGAGGGAGGTCGGAGACGAGGTTAAGGGAAAGACAAGAAGAACTTTATACAGGTAAATTTACATAATATACAAACAGCAACTGAGAGAACGTGTCAGTCAGAGAGTCTCGAAAACAAGGAACTTGATGACGGGAAGCTACATGACGATGAGCTCGATGGTCAGGAGCTACTCGGCCGTACTCGGCGCCCAGTTTTATAGCCTTTCCTTTCCCTGGACTCCCTAGATGGGGGCAGGGCTGGTCGAGGAAGGAGTGTCCTGAAAGTCCACTGAGGCACACATCACACACCTTTTCATTAAAGAACACGCCCCCGACACGTGTGGGGAGAGAGAGAAGGATGCCACCTGCGTCGCGCAGACGATGGAATGTTCTCGAACAGCGTTCCCGCGCTCTTCCATGTGGTCGCACGTGCAGGGTCGCACGTGTGGTTGCACTCGCAAGTCCGCGCGGTGTAAAGGAAACGGTCGCTGACCACTTCTTCCTGGAAGACGGATGCTGCTGTTAAACTTGATGACTGGAACCGGCTGACACCCGGGCCCCTTGGAATGTCTACTACTGCCGACCGTGGCAGCTAACTTCTTTCTGTATTGGAGGGTGCACTGCAGAGCTGGCTGGCTAGTTGCGGGGTGGATGACGCTTCCGTGGCTAATTCAGGCGTTGACCCCGCGTGCCTTTCGTGACTCATCGGCATTCCGCTGCAACCGCGCCGATTTTTCCTCACGACGAAGGCGAAACGTAACCCGACCATATTGTCACGGGCTAGAAGAAGAAGCGAGCAGTGCCGTGAGCAGGCGCGCTCCCAGTAAGGCAGCAGCCATTAGACACTTTTAGTTGCTGCGTACGTAGCGACATTGCGTACTCAACGCTCACTACGTTCCGTACGCTGTAAAGGACACCCCCGTCACACTTTTAGTTGGCCGTACCGCTGCAGAGCAGTCGCGTAGCGCGTTGTGTTGTGTCGCCATCTAGTGACAAACACTGAAAGCGCTGTAGCACTCGGCTGACCATTTTTCAGTTTCTGACAATATGAATAGTATATTACTGTTTTTAATGAAGGAAAAAATGTATAATGTTTAATGAAGTGCAAAAGTAGGCACATGACTAAAAAAAATTATTCGACAGGTGCGGTTGCTATGACGATAAACGTACACAACCTTAGTTAGGCTTAAGAGGTCAAAAATCGCCTCATTATCTGAAAAACAAGGGGCATTTGTCCCTAATATTTTGGCGTGTGGGTGAGAGTAGGCAAAATAAAAGCTAACAGCACAGTTTAGAGCAAGCCATCGCATTGAAGAAAGCAGCGGCGAAGTGAAATCGGTCCGAAGCGGGCGAGATGGTCGCCGCCATGTTCTCTACGCAGCACGTAGCGTCCCGCGTTGCGTACGCTACGTTATGCTTTACAGCGGGCGGGCGTACGCAACGCGCGGCTAGATACGTTGCGTTCTGCGCATGCGCATTCGTTACCTGCGGTGTCGTTGCGTACGCAAGCTCACTGCGTACGTCCAACTAAAAGTGTCTATTAAATGAAGCCATCACCATCCGTCATGCCTTTATTTATTTTTAGGTTTGCCGCCACGTAAATATTTGTTAATATTAATACATACTACCGGCCCTAAGCAGATTGCAGGAGTAGAAACGAGAAAAATACATCAGGATTTTGGCACTCATAACAAATATATAGGAATGGTTACGCGATGCTCATACGGAAAAGACCATATTGGGTGTAATCAGTACACTCTAAATCATAGAAAAATAAAACAGAGGCATATCACTGAATACATGTGAATGAAACCTGCTGGATGCAAGTATGTGAACTCCAAGGTCACAAGTATTGAAATTTCAAGCCCGCGATGACTGCACCTTCCTCAAGCTGCAAGTAGCCCTGTGCTCCAGAAAAATGTCCGTTCATCTCAACGATCAATGTAAAACATCTACTTTGTAAACGTATGCATCCCAATTATCGTTAAATTGAGATGAGACAAGCCTCTACAGGTCTCACACCTCTTATATATAGCTGAAGTGGCTTTTTACGAGTTCGAAAAATTGTAAACTGCCTCTCTCTGTTGCAGCGATATTGAATCTTGTCTTGTCACTTTAGCAGATGGCCCAAGCTTGACCAGCGTTTGCCAGCATAATTTTAACGCTTGATGAGTGATGACAACTCTAGGTCAATATAGACTGCTCTCTTGAATGGTATAGCCAATTCTGGCAAACAGTGGGTGAACTTTGTCTAACATGGCCGGTGATAGCCATGATTTCACGATGGCACAACCAACAATGTCAAAGAGCGGGAAAATTCTGGCTAACCTGGCCCCTGATAGCCAGAATTTTATGATAGCCCAGTCAGTACTGGGAAAGCGACGGACGACCAGGGCCATCATTGGATGCGGTAATGAGTGGTTAAGCCAATATCGCATACACATTGGGAACTCTGAGCTTTATTATGGCCATGCTTTGCCAAAGGTATTCTAACGTTGGCCCGCTCTTATGTGCTGCCTGGGTTACTAACTGCGCTGAATCGTGCACATCTAAACGAGGAAAGCTACGAATCAGAAGTGCGTCTGTTGCAGTCAATTATATTATTTAGATTTGTCCTGGCGCAAGCTGCCTTCGAGGATAATTTTTGGCTCTCGAGTCAAGAAATCGCGGTGCCACATTAGCAGTGCGGATCCCCGCCGAGAAAACTAGCGGTGTTCGCTTTATTATAGTTAACTTTATAAATATATCACACTTAGACTTCAGCGCAAATAGGCGAGGACAAAAAGAAAGGGAATGCGCAGACAAGCGCTGTGTTACAAGAAAAATGCAACAATGCAAGAAATATAAAGCATTAAGAAGCATTAAGTGTGAAATGATTGACTAAATGCTTCTCGCGCATGCCGGTTAAAGTTTTCTGCGCTGCGTGGTGAAGCCTGTTTCTTTTTTCTTTTTCATTTACGATCCAACAGAGCTGCGATAGGTGATAGAAAGGGGGGGGGGGGGGGGGGCAGAAAAAGCATCTACTCCTTTCTCTCGAATTTTCTCAAGGTAAATTTCCCACAACGTTAGGACATTTCGAGGGAAAGCAGGAGTAGAGGTAGCCTTTCCTGCCCCTCTAGTGCCTATCGCAGCTGTGGGACCCTGAAAGAAGAAAAGCCAGCCCGAGGACATCATCATCATCAGATTCGTTCCTGTCCCATGTCTCAGATTCACAAGATCTGCGCCAGCGAACACGCGCTCTAATTCCTCCTTGTTCGCACCCTCTCCCCCGTAGTCTAACTCGGCAGGAGGAGGTATCAGTGCGCCGGATTCGGGCAGGAGCGGCCCTGACCCCATCTGTCCGTTATCGGTGGGGTGATAAATATCTGCCAGCAACTGACAGGTTCCCTCACTGTGGCGCTGCACCGGACATTTGTGATGTGCGGCGCCTGTTGTGGCCTTGCCCAGCAACGGCCCCTATTAGAAAACGGCTCCTCAGGGAGGTCGGCCTGTGGTGGAACCGCGACGGGGACTATGTGAAGTGGACTATGGACAATCACTTCACCAGCAGCCTATGCGAGTACCTCGCCGAAACTGGTCTACCCTCCTGCTTTTAACTTTCTGTAACCTACATTCCACTTCCCCTTTTCTCAACTTATGCCTCATGGCAGACTTCGCGAATAAAAAAAAAAGAAGAAAACAAACAGGCTGCACCTTGCGGCCCACAGAAAACACTTGGCGACATGCGCCGAAGGCGTTTACTCAATCCCTTGGTCCTGCCGCAAGGTACACATTGGCATCAATGAAAAGGTAAGGGAGCATAAGAGTGAATTATCAGACACATCTCTCAGGAATCTGCCGGTCGTGAGGAGCAAAACCGTAAAAAAGACAGGACAGAGGCAGGCGACAACACAAGGCATACTGGCAACTGAGCATTTATTGAAGAACAGCAGCGCTTTTATGGATCACTCGTGCGTGTAATCTGTAAACAACTGCAAAAGAAAATTATGCATGAGAAAACAATTTAATGGCAACCAATGATGAAAACAATCAGCACGTGCAAAGGGAAGGAGCCGAGCAAAGATGACACAACCATCTGCTCAAAAACCAAACAAAAACAACCTAGAGAGAGACAGACAGAACCGCTAATTCTTTCTGAAAAATGGACACAGATCGCGTGCTGACACATTTATCACGCTCCGACCTCAAGATGGCAACAACCTCGACAGTTTCTCTTTTCAACGGCCCTTCTCTTCGTCCGATCATCTTTGTGCAGTTCAGTTTAGGATAGCAGTCTTTAAAACTGGGACAGTGAATGGGCAGGCAAGTCCCAAGGTCCTCCGGGCCTACTCAAAGAACGCTCATGCTCTTGCAAGCGAATGTTTAAACATCTACCAGTTTGGCCGATATAAAATCGACCACACCTGAGAGGAATCTCGTACACCACCCCTGTTGCCCATGGGACATACATTTTCGAATGCCCCCTGCCATGCGCCATGGGAGTGGTGTACAGGATTCCCAACAGCTGTGGTCGAATTTGTATCGGCAAAACTGGTAGATGTTTAAACATTCGCTTGCAAGAGCATGCGCGTTCCTTGAGTAGGCCCTGAAGACCTTTTTGCCGGTGCCCTGAAGTCTTATTTGTCAAGACTGCTATCCTAAACTTAACTGCACACAGATTATCGGACGAAGAAAGGGGCAGTTGGAAAGAACACTGTCGAGGCTTTTGCCATCTTGAAGTCGGAGCCTGATAAGTATGTCACCATGCCGTCTGTGTCCCTTTTTCAGAAAGAATTAGCATTCCTGTCTGTGTCTCCCTAGGTTGTTTTTGTTTGACTTTTGACCAAGTGATTGTGTCATCCTTCCGCGGCTCCTTCCCTTTCCACGTGCTGATTGTTCTCGTCATGGTTGCCATTGAATTGTTCTCTCAAGCTGCATTTTCTTTTGCGATTGTTTGCAGATTACACGCGAGAGTGATCCATAAAAGCACTGCTGTTCTTCAATCAATCTTCAGTTGTCAGTACCACCTTGTGTTGTCGCCTGCCTCTGTCCTGCCATATTTTGCGGTTTACCTCATCACGGTGTCCTACCAACCGGCCTACAACCAGTTCCTTCCAAATCTGCCAGACTACTGCCGAAACTTTGACCCAAAAAGCCATGCCACCCGTGTTTGAAAAGGGGCCATTGCGTTAAAGAAGCACCGGAATATGCTGACACAATAAAATGGTGGAAGCTGCTGGATTTATGAGGCTCCAGGATGAATGTTAATGGCAAAAAATGATTGCCCTTTCTGAATCTGTCTGACCTGGCCTTCTTTTTGTAAACGTGTTGCGTGCCTTGAATTTCCTTTCAACTCCTTTCTTTGCGCTTTCATTTTATCCTTCATACTGGTTGTTGAATTTCATCTATTATCTCTCCCCCTCTCTTTTACTGTACCTCATCTCCCAACTTAAGCCCTGTTAATTGTTGGCTACGCCTTAGTTGGTGATGTGCATTTTTATTCTCCTTTTATCCTTCTAGCGCACTTCACCTTTGTGGCTCAATTCACGTTTGCTTACTCAATCACCATTTTGTTTCCCCCGCATGCTTTTTTTCGCCATTTCGCCTTTTTTCACTCTGCTTGGTCTGTGTTTGCGCGTAGGGTTTTAGTCCCAGTTTATCAGAGCAGTTCTTGAAAATTCTTTCGGTCAAACCAGTTCACCGTTTCACGTGTTGGCGGTCTTTTAAAAATGACTTACTTTTCTCTCGCCTTTTTCTGGTTTTATTCTTCCCTGTCCTATCCTCTGATTTTCTGTGTCTATTTTTTTTTTACCACTCCTTGTCATATCACTACTTGTTGCCACGAGTGCATAAAATCGGCGTCTGTTGGCGCCCGTGTTCTGGGTATACCAGGTGTCCCAGCTAAATGTAACCAAGCTTTTAAAAAACATGAGGTGTCCTAGCCGTCTGAAACCAAATGAGGGTTGTTTAAAGTCGCGTGATCTAGTCTGCAGTATTTTTCTCGTTCTTCAAGGTTGAATAATTAGTTAAGCTTAATTAACTAACTTTTTAATTATTGACTTGAGGAACAAAGTGTCAATGGAAAAGTTGTAGATCGCTTTGAGCGACAGCTTACTGAGACATTTGCAGCAAAGTAATATTTACTTAAAGTAGTTGTTTTACTGGCCTTTAACCATGACCGGCAAAATAAGAAAAAGTTTCCACTTGACAACTGTGCCACTTCAACGTCCCAAGACGCGCCTTAAACAATAAAATCAATTTTTTTCTGCAGTCCTCTCCTCGATGAGACTTTGGGTGCACATTGGAGCAGAGAAGTGAGCGAGCAGCTGGTCACGTGACAACTTTCTCTTAAGGCCAATAAATGAAGCTACGTAAATCGTAACTTGACGGAAAGAGCACTACTAGCGGTTTTTCGAGGTGATCTAAAACTTTTGCATTGACACTTTCTACCTGAAGTTAATAATTAAAAAGTTAGCTAATTAAACTTCACTAATTAATTAACTTTG
Organism: Amblyomma mixtum; assembly: GCF_055824585.1. Taxonomy (NCBI): domain Eukaryota; kingdom Metazoa; phylum Arthropoda; class Arachnida; order Ixodida; family Ixodidae; genus Amblyomma; species Amblyomma mixtum. The sequence goes on from NC_143018.1 coordinate 63,730,022, forward strand.
AAGAGCGAAAAAAATACTCAAGACTAGGCCACGCGACTATGAACAACCCTGATTTGGTTTCACTGGACTAGGACACTTCACCTTTTTTTAAAGTTTGGTTACATTTAGCTGGGACACCCGGTATATGCAGTGTTTCGGTGGTTTTGGAATAAAGTTGAAGTTCAGCACGTGTGCTAAGGTAGATGTACTATGGTAGCGTAGGCTGCATATATGCTCATACGTTCAAAACATGGCGGCTTATGGTGCGCAGCCAGCGCCATCTTAGAAATGCGTGGACAACTAAAAAGTGACGTCTTAATTAAAATCAAAACGCAGTGTCGAAGTCACGTGCTTTAGTGACGTCATATTCGTGACGTCAGCGTCACGTGCTGCTTGGTGGGAAAAATGAACTGCTGAACGCCGCGACGCTTCAGCGCGACACCCGACACAAGAACAAAGAAAGAAGACACGACGAGTGCCGACCACTAACGCTATTTTTAGGTAGTCAGTTCTCGTTGTTCCTTTTTCCTTTGTCCTCGCCTCAGGTGTCGCGCTGAATGTCAGCGTTGTTTGTCACTCGCATATCGTGCAACCTCACACCTCTTTTTTTGCGTACGGGGGCCCCATGGCCACAGACGATGCCCTTTTGGGGTAAAAGCGACAGAACCGCACCCAACCGAACGAAACTACACAGAAGCGTTGGCAAAAGGGAAAAGCGGAAACTGTACACGAACGATGCACACCAAGAACTCGAGCAACAAGCAACGAGGAAAAAGTATGGCTAGCAGAATAGAGTTTCAAACAAAAGCAAGCAGAATGGTCAGAAGATATGACAAGGGTATGACATCAGAGCACCGTCAATCGTGGCATCGTCCCACTGCCATTGCCGCTGCTCTGAGCGAACGCTGTCATAAAAATTTTTACAAAGCAAGCGCTATACTTTGTAACAAAATTCACACAACTAAAACATTTTAAAAAGTAATCACTGCAATTGCTTTTGAATGCTTTTGGAGGACAAATATGTCCTAATTATTTTCCTCTTCTAGTCGTGGCTGTCCACTCATTTCATTCTGGCGCTTTAGTTCCACTAATTTGATGTCGCTAGCACTTGGTTCTGGACCGCATTCGAGCTCCGGCTTCGCGACCTATTTCAATTGACCTTGAGTGTGCCGTCATCTTTTCTGTCCCCTGTCAGTGTGTCTAAGCACTGTCAACCACATTTGATCAGCACGAAACAACACGGCAGCTTGTCCTATTCAAGCTCAATGCATGCATACCAAAGCAGAGCCATGCCAAAAACATTGTACTTATAGTAAAAGCTTGCTTTACTGAGAGAATACCACAGGCGGGTCGCAAATTCTAAGCCTGCTACTGGTCGCTGACACAAATCGCACGCAACTTGGTGGCTTGCACGGCTTCCACGCAACTCTTTGTCCCTTGCAACTGAAAAAAAAGGTAGGGGCATGAGCGAGAGATATCAAATTTTATATCTTTGCGTTGTTTTAACAATTAAAGAAAAAACCGAGTTTTGTGTAAGCATAACTGTTCTTACAGTAAGCTTCTTTTAACATGAACTTGTTAAAGGGTCCCTGGAAAGCCATTTGTCAAGGTGAGAAAAAGCGCACGAGAGATCGGTATTCCATCTCTTGTCACCTCGCCTCAAAAATCGTTAAGCGAATTTCATCAACACCGAAGATATTGACGATTAAAAATGACGTTCCTCCTCTCCCCCACCTACTAGCCTCTACTCATACACGTGAGGCTCGCTCCGAAAAAAAAAGAAAAGACGGAGCGATGCTCCGCCCATGAATACGTCAAGCAATGCGCTCGGCTTATTTACTTCCGATGGTCGCAGCCATTTTCCCGCGCGTGAGTTTCGTCGTAGTTTCGTCGTTCAGCTGCTATCGCAGAGCCTCCTGTTCTTAAGGCGGGGACACATGTGCGAAAAGTGAGTGCGATTCACTGTGGCGCTGCGCTGCGAACGGCGTCGCAACGTCCGATTGCAGCTCGTCGCCTGTGTCCAACTTGCTAGATGTCAACGACGAGCCGCGCGCGGCAAACGCAACGACGGGAAGCGGGAGCCAATGCGAGCGTGGAGAGCAGCAGCGTCATCAAGACGTGTACAGTGCGCTCCTGAGTGTGGGCGGGGCCGAGCAGCGCCGTGCAGGTCTGCCAGCATTGGACCGGCCGCCGGCGAGTGAAAAACGCGCTAGTATTGTTTGTTCACGGTTATAGCAAGCACAGCGATAGATGCATGTCAAGAATGCATCATTTCTGACTATCGTTTGCCGATACCGAGTTGCTGGTAAAAGTGATGACTGCGATACAAGCGAATTTCAGCCCACAGCCGCCTTGGTGCTGCTGCTACTTGGTGCGGTTCGCCTGCCGTCTGTTAGCTCCATTGCTGAAGGCGTCGTAGAAATCGAACATATCTTCTGTTATGGGCGAGTTTACTGTACCCGAAAGGTATGAGGCCGGAACGATGAAGGAAGTGATTGATTTACTGGCCAGAATGTTAGAGTGTAAGATGGCCTGCCCAAGAGAGGCGCGTGCCGCTGGCGCGAGAGTCGAGCTGCATGCGGCACTACTTCGGCGTCATCTTCATCGGCGGCTGGTACTGCTCCTACCGCGTGAGGCCGCTGCTACTGCTACAGTAGGCCCCCCCCCCCCCCCCCGCCAGTGAAGGCGTCCGGTGAAGCTGGGAGCCGGAACGAGACCTTCAGCTGCTGAGGGGTAGCAGGGAAAGATGGCGGAGGAGGGCAGGTGGGCGGTTTGGGCATAGAAACCACACGCGGAGGCCCTGTGGACTGGGCGTCTTCTGTGAAGGCTGGCTTCAAGCGGTCGATGGAAATGGTGTCAGTGCGCCCATGAAGGTCCACGATGAAAAACTTCGGTGTTCTTTCGAGTACACGGAAAGGGCCGTCGTAGGGGCGCTGAAGCGGCTTGCGGACAGTCTTGGCGAACAAAGACGTGGATGGAAGTCGCTAGTTCGGATGGAACGTATGAAGATGGCGGAGACTGGCGTCGGAGATTTGGCGCTCGGAGATGACGGAAAAAACGGCGGAGCTGCGTCACGTAATCAGTAGGGTCGGGACTTGTGGACGAATCGGTGGATTCGAAAAATTCACCAGGAAGACGCAGCGGCGAGCCGAAGACAAGTTCTGCCGGAGTGCAACGAAGGTCTTGTGTTAGTGTAGCACGGAGGCTGACCAGAAGCAGTGGTACGGATGCAGTCCAGTGGGTAGGGCCGAGTTGGGCTTTGAGGGATGTTTTCACGAACGATGGAAACGTTGGATCATGCCGTTGGCGATGAGATGGTAAGCAGTACTTCTGATTCGGGAAGTCCCAAGTAAATTCATCAGGTTATTAAAAAGGGAAGATTAGAACTGGGCGCTACGGTCGGTAGTGATGGTCGAGGGAACCCCGTACCGGGAGACCCAAGCGGCGACGAATGTCCTGGCGATGGTGTCACTGGTGGCGTCAGGCAGAGGGAACGCTTCGCGCCAGCGAGTAAACCGATCGATGCAAGTAAGGAGGCATGTGTGTCCAGCGGAAGGTTGCCAGGAACCCAAGATATCGATGTGGACGTTGTCGAAACGGGAGGACGGCGGAGGGAACGAGCCGAAAGGAGAGGTCGTGTGTCGCTGAGTTTTATACTGCTGGTAAGCCAGGCGGGCACGGGCCCAGGCTAGTGCGTCCTTGTTGATGCCGGGCCAGACGTAACGTTTTGTGAGAAGATGCTGGGTGGCGCGGATTCCGGGATGGGACAGGCCGTGAAGGGCGTCGAAGACAAGATGACGAAAGGCAGAGGGGACCAAAGGGCGCGGAGTGCCGGCCGAAGTGTCGCAGATGATGGGGACGGGGCACGAAGGGAGCAGAATTTCACGGAGAACCAGCGGGCCAGGGCCCTTGCGAAGGTCCATAATTTCCGAGTCATGTTGCTGTGCTGTGGCGAGGGCGGCAAAGTCGATGTTCGTTGATGGAGTAGCAGAGGCGAGAAAAGCCGTAACACGTGACAGAGCGTCCGCGAAGCATTGTCGAAACCCTGCACATGTCTGATGACGGTCGTGAATTCTACCACTTACGAAAGGTGACTAATTCCACGAGGCGACAATTTACCGCTCCCCGATTTGATGGCGAAAATGAGTGGTTTGTGGTCGATGACGGTGTTTAACTGCCGACCTTCTAGGAGGTGCTTGAAATGCCGCATGGACATGTACATGGCAAGAAGTTCACGGCTGAAAGTGCTGTAGCGGCTTTCGGCATCGGAAAACTTGCGGGAGAAAAACGAGAGGGGGCTCCAAGCACCATCCACGAGCTGGTGTAGCACGGCTCCAACGCCGGAGTCAGAGGCGTCGGTCATGAGGCGTAGGAGTGAATCAGGGCGCAGATGGGCAAGGAATGCGAGGTCTGATAGTTTCGCTTTGGAGGCCCGGAAAGAATCCAGAGCAGCTGAAGACCATGCCAGTTGTGCGGAGTTTGTTTTCTTGCCTTGAAGCATGTCGGTCAATGGTCTGAGGAGTGCAGCACAGTGAGGGATGAAACGGCGGTAAAAATTGATGAGGCCGAGAAATTCACGGAGCTGGCGGATTGCGGCAGGCTGTGGAAAATCTTGAAGGGCCTGGTCTTTTGATGGGAGAGGCCGGATGCCGGAGTGGTTCACACGGTGACCAAGGAAATCGAGCTTCGACTTGCCGAATTCACATTTGGCTCTGTTGATGATGAGGCAGTAATCACAGAGCCGTTGAAACAGCTGCCGGAGGTGTTGCAAGTACTGCTCCGGGTCGCGGCTGAATACGAGGAGGTCATCGACGTAGGCCGTGCAGAAAGATAGACCACGTGTAACTGTGTCAACGAAGCGTTGAAACGTCTGGCCATAGTTACGGAGGCCAAATGGCATGCGGACGTATTCGAAGAGGCCGAATGGTGTAATGATTGCAGTTTTAGGAACATCGGATGGTTCGACAGACATTTGGTGGTAGGCCTTGACGAGATCGATTTTAGAGAAAATTGTGCCGCCATGCAGTGCGGAGGTGAAATCGGCGATGTCAGGTAGGAGATAACGGTCAGGAATGGTGGCGTCATTCAGGGCGAGGCAATCGCCACAGGGCCGCCAGTCCCCTGGGCGATTTCTTTGGTACCATGTGTTGAGGTGGCGCCCATGGGCTAGATGAAGGTCGGGTAATGCCGAGCTCCAGAATGTGTTCGAACTCATTGCGGGCGATCTGTAAACGGTCTGAAGCAAGGCGACGGGCTCGAGCGTGTGTCGGCGGGCCAGTGGTCACAATGTGATGCGTGACCTGGTGTTTGACGGGCAGTAAAAAGTTGGAAGGACGGAGTAGAGAAGGGTATCATCCAGGAGGATCTCGTAGGTGGACTGGTGCGGGCTGGGTATACTGGCAAGCGGCTCTCGAAGACGGAGGCCCTGAACCAAGAGCTTCGTCACGGCGTCCACGAGACACTTGCTGTGCATGTTGACTAGCAGATTGTAGTGATGCAGGAAATCAGCTCCTAGGATTGGGTAGCGTACTTCTGCGACGAGGAAAACCCATCGGAACACACGTCGGAGGCCAAAATTGAGTGCAAGAGCATGTTCGCCGTACGTAGCGATTGGGGTGAGGCTTGCGGCTTGGAGCGATGGGCCAGTACGGCGAGAAGATGATGATGTAAAGCTGCAGGGCAGGACGCTCGCCTCGGCCCCGGTGTCGACGAGAAAACGGAGGGTCGGAAGGTCCACGCAGGACGGAAGAGATGATGGCGGCGTGGGAGGTTGCGAGACTGCGCAGAGAGATTTTGCTGAGTAGGAAACTTCCATGACGGAGTCCGTCAGCTCAGCAAGCTTCTCCAAGGACAAGCCCTGGGCGCGCACAAGCACCACGCGGACCGACGGCGGCAAGCGCTGAAGGAAAAACTCCCGCAGGAAAGCTTGGTCGAAGGTAGCAGCTTTGTCGCCCAGGACCTGCTGCAGCCGCCGCAGCAACTGGGTAGGTTTGCGGTCTCCCATTTCTTCGGAGGAGATGAGCTGCTGGAGGCGGCGATGTTCCGAGACCGCTGTTCCCTTGATGAGCTCAGCAGCCAACGTGTCGAACGGGGCCGAGGCTGGCGGAGTTATGAGGAGGTCGCGGACCTCGGCGGCAATCTCAGGTGGTAGCGCAGAGACAGCGCTGGAGGGTCCGTCACCAGGCATGGCGGAGGCATTGTCGTCGGCGTTGGCCATGGTGAGAGAGAGTGTTCCAGCGCACGTCCGGAGTCACCAGTTTGTTGCACCCGAAAGGTATGAGGCCGGCACGATGAAGGAAGTGATTGATTTACTGGCCGGAATGTTAGTGCAAGATGGCGTGCCCAAAAGAGGCGCGTGCCGCTGGCACGAGAGTCGAGCTGCAGTTGGTTGGTTGGTTGGTTGGCCTGAAATAAAATGGCACGTACCCAATACGGGCAGTGGCCAAGACACAGGCGGTGAACTGATGGAAAGAGGAGCATTTATAGAGGAAAAAGAATAGTGATAGGGTATAGGCTGTGATTATGGACGACGCAACGACAGGGACCCGTTAGCTGGGAGATCGAAGACGGGACGATGGCTTTTGTGCAAATTCGAGTGCAAAGCGTGTAATGGTACAATTTTGCACTGACTGAAAGAGAGCGAAAAAAGAATAACGAAATAAATTTTGAAAGTGAGAAAAATAACAATGAATAGAAATAATAATAATAATAGTAAAATAAGGAGAAAAAAAGTCCGAGAAAAAGTCAGGAGAAAATTTTGAACAGCACAGCGCACACTCCTGTTGCTTTGTCCAAGCGATGAAGCGCCATAGGAAAGAATAACCGCGGCGGACACAGGCAGACCGGGGTGGAACGGAATTTCTAATAGGCGCCTCCTCGAAGAAGAGAAGCGGCGGCAGAACAGCACGTAGTGATACACTGTCTCAGGCTCGGCACAAAATGGGCACACTGGAGAAACCACCAGACCAGATCTGTGGACGTAGAAATTTTTCCGAGGAACTCGGCATCGCAAACGCGTGAAAGAGACCCCCAGTCTGCGCGAGCACCAGTCTTTGCTACTCCAAGGATGCAGAAGATGCTGAAATTCCGGAGATGAAGTAAGGGCCGCGGCTGAAAATTCCTGAAATAATGTGAAACTGCGAAACCTCACCGCAGCTGTATATGCGCAGGTTGGCAGGACTGCAATTATTGGGCCGCAGAGAGAGGCCCTTGCTGATGAATCAGCAACCTCATTTAATTGAATGGCCATGCGCCTGGTACCCAAAGCAACCGCACCGAAGTTAGATGGGGCGGGATCAGGTGCTTAAAGAGGCGCAATACCCGAGTCTCAATGGGTGATTATAATGTAGTGCAGATAGTCATAACCATTACTTGGGAAACGGTAGGGTTTAATTTACGCAAGGCTAAAATTACTGCTAATAATTCGGCCAGATAAATTGGAGCGAAGTCAGGAAGATGGAGAGAAAAGGACCATCCCGATGTAGATGAAAAAATGCCCACACCTGCCTTTTCACGATCCTGCGAGGCATCGGTAGCAATGAGAATATGAGAAGGAAAGGACCTTAGGTGGTCCTGCAACAAACCGTGAAGGAGAGGAAAGGGCTGCAGCTTTGCATTCGACGGGAAAATGTCATCAAATTGAATCTTGACTGAAGGAGAGAAGTTGTACATTGGATGGAGATCTGTTAAATGAATGTTTAAGGGTTAAGGAGAGACTGCACGAAACATATCTGCGGAGTATGCAAACGAGACCAAGTGGCATTTAAAAAGAGTGTTGGTTGACTAAGAAATATTATACTGGAGATGTGAAGAGGTGATTCGCACAAGTTTAAAAAGGTTTGGACAGTTAAAAGGCGAAATCTAGGTAATCAAGACAGGAAGCCGGGACTTGAGCTCTGGAGAAGATAAAAAACGAGTGAGGCATAAGCATGCTGTTTCTCAGGGATCAAATCGCCAAACACGACAGTAATACCGGCTATGGGTTTTGTAGCTGTAGGAAAAGAAAATGACCAGAAGGGTTGGACAGGAGTTTAGGCTTTGTTCTCTTTTTCGCACTTCAAGAAAACATGTCTGTCTGCGCCTGTGTATAACTTGTTCAGGAGCGCTTGTGGGAAATATATGGAGATGGGACGTTAGAAACAGTTCGGATATGCAGCGGCAGAGAAAACTTTTATGTAGAATAGAGTAACTCGCAGGAGTCGATTGGTCGGGGCCTCCAGTACAGGGCTGCGCTGGCGGCAGCTGACTTACGGATTAGCAGGATGATCCAGACTTGCTGGCGAAACACCGCCGTGGTGCTTCTCAAGAAGCGGCCCCTTAGGAAGTGTCCGCAAAGTAGCGTATTAGGTTGAACGCAAACTAATTTTGGTCTGTCCTTGAGAGTGGATGGTGACTAAAAATTGTGATCCGGATTAGCAAAAAACATTTCTGCGTTTTCATCATACCAGGCTCATAAACGTATCGGGAACATGTCTTCGAAGTTTGGTAATGATCGACGCCCTAGAAATTTGGAAAACGAAGCATTTTCGGAGGAAGGTGACGCGCGAGTTGTCGCCAGAGATCCCTAAAATCTTCGTTTCTACCCGAAGCACCGTCGAAAGCAGGCATATAAAAGTTTCTTTTTATCCTTTCTAGCCTGTTAAGCGGTCTTGTGAAAGCCTGCAGAAGATACACATTAAAGTGTAAGCAAAAACAGCATACTTCTAGCCTTGCGAGCCGTAACTGGTATGAAAAAAATGACAGTTTTTGCTTAAATTTTATAAATGAGCGAAAGCAGAACTCCATGAACGATAACGACGACGATGAAGAAAGAGAATTTTCTGTTTTCGAAAGTTGACGTTGATGAAGACGATGAAGTTGATGAAGACGATGAAGTTGATGAAGACGATGTTGATGAAGACGAAGTTGATGAAGACGATGATGTGCAGTGCACAGCGCGAGAGAGTGTTGCAGTTCTACACGAGGCGTGTTCGGCTGTGGCTGCAGCCTAGTACTCAGCGCAGTAGCCAGCGAAGCTCTACGGTTCAACAGTGGTCAGCGAAGCTCATCTGTGAAGCTCATCGCCTTTGGATTGAAACCCCAATCATGGGTATTTTATTTATTTTATTTGTTCCTTTCACTTGGCACAAACCCACAAGGATCTCAAGGTCTTCGCGAGCTCACAAACATCGCAAGATCTTGCTCGGAGTTTACCCGTCGAAATAGTGCTTTCGTACTAAAACGAAGCTAACTGAAATGATTGGCGGGAACACAGCCAGTGACCTCTGAAGTTGAATTTTTAGCCTTTTCTTCTCAATTGCGCGTTTAATAATTCTGCAATCACCGCTTCTTTTTACCGTCTAGCTTCCTTTCGCCGGTTTCCAAGAACGAACAAAACTGCTTCAAAGTTCAAAAAACAAAAACAAAAGCAAGTCACATGATGTGCAACGAAGTGCCACTAAAGACAAGAATATCGACGAAGTGCTACCTATGCCGGAAGGGCTTTTACTTAAGAAAAACATCTCTTCAAACAGAAGTACTGCTGCTGAAATCATTGAAGTCATTTATCTGTTTCCACGTTTGGAAAAAATCGCGGATTTAGGAAAACTATCGATTTAATACTGCAAATAAAAAATAATTCTAGAGGCCCGTGTACTGTGCGATGTCAGTGCACGTTAAAGAACCCCAGGTGGTCGAAATTTCCGGAGCCCTCCACTACGGCGTCTCTCATAGCCTTGGTCGCTTTGGGACGTTAAACCCCATAAACCAAACCAAACCAAACCTTTGAAGGCACTTTCCGGACCGATCTTTCGTAGGGGTCAAGACAACGTAGTTATCGTGCTCAGTTCCTAGGGGGTTTAGGTTAAGCTCCTTTCGTTCTCCTCCTCCTCCTCCTGGTAAAAAAGTCAAATTTTTTAATAGCGGTGACAGCAAAAAACTAAAAAATGCAGTTAATGTTTGTGATATTTAGAGAGAGAGTGAGGGTGAATAAACTGTCATTGCAGAAAAGGAGACCGGAGCGGGTTGTGGTGGTGTCCTGAGTACAGGACTCCAGAAGCTGCCGCTGACGCTTTGGCGAGAGCGACTAGCGCTTCCTGGTCACTGCTACAGTGCCGCGCTGGGAGGCTTTAAAGGGGTGCTCAGGAGAAATTGAAGTTGGCTTGTATTGATAGAATACGAGCTTTTAAGCACAAAAAGACCACTCTTACTGAAAACAAAGCTCTTTTAAGGTAGAAAAGCGCAAGAACTAGATTACAGGTAACGCCGCCGCAGGTCCATCTCGCAAGTACAAGCGCGATGACGAAATAAATACCCGAAAAATGCCACAGATCTCTGCGGTTGACAAACGCGTTTTTTAGCCACGTTTGTATGAAAGTTACGCGTGTGGATATTGAAGTATATAAGCTCTGTTTTTTAAAGGGTAACGCACTTTTTTCACACTAGGAAGACGGAAAAACCATAACCTGAATGTAGGAAGCCAAAGAAAACCTTTTCTTGGCGGTCCAACAGGCGGCCAACTGAGTTTAGGTATGTTTCGATGCTTCGTTTCTAGGCGGTTTGTGTGCCCGCGTAGTTTCGTTTTTGACGTGCTTCTCGAGTTACTAGTGCGGGGCAGCAGAGGAACTCCAAGTGGCCCTCGGATGCAGCTCATGTCGCGGCACACACATGCGACGAGGAAATCGTCTTTGGCTATCTTATGCTGCACGAGCCTCCACGTTCTCAAACGCACCGCTCGGCGTGCTCGCTTCGTTAACGAACCGAGACGCTGGGATGCATAACCAGGCGTACGAGGACTACTAACACAGAACTTTAATATGTCCCTACGTACCAGTCTCTACTCATCAGTCATGACGGTAACAGCTGCCGCTCCAGTAGCTTGACTTGCTGGCGACGCTGGCGACTCCTCGGAGCTCGGAATGTCCTGCCAGACCTCCTTAGCCCTCAAACAGACCAACTTAGCCCTCAGAAGCATCGCACGCTGTGTGGGGCTGAGGTCGCTGAAGTGCAGGTCGCATTTCTTTACGAGAACTTCGTTGTCGGGAAAGGGAAGAGGATCAATTGCAACGCTAGTGCAAACGTAAACGAACAGATGGCTGATAGATGCCTTCAAAGCCCGGCCGGCGGTAGCCTGCATTTCAGCTGCTGATAGGCTACACCTCTCGCAGCCATCAATGACAGAGTGCTCGTTTACGTAACTTTTCGGCTATTTCGTTATCAGCGAGTCCCGATTTGAAATCGGAGGTGAGAAAAACATTTTCAGCATCGAGTCCAAATCTCATAGCAATAAATTCATCTTTTGCCACTGCAGAAGCGACGAAAAGCCACGAAATGCCGAACTACTGTAATTTGGTACAAAAAATATTCATGGTTGTCCTCAGTGTCTTAAGTGGTTCGAGTTAGATCTGCATGTCCAACTAAGGAGTGTAATAGGGTAATTTTACCGCACCAGGGAGATATATCTGCGTATAATGATGGGTGAATGCGGTGTAGGTGGTGAAGATAGGGGAAAGTGAGTGTTGGGATGAGTCCAGATCCTTCAGAGTTTACCAAAAAAAGCTACTTATGTCGCGGGGGTAGACACGATGATTTAGGCGGAGGGACTCTAGGTGGGTCGAAAAACGGTTTGAGAGAGGATATAGTCGGTGTACCCTGACAAGTAGGCATATTCTCTAGCTATGGCGTCGGCCTTTATTTACCATCGAGACCTGCATGCCCTGGGGCCTAGGTGATGGGTGATTATGTCGGAGATGGCTGCCCAGAACGCGGAGAGGCGTGCGCTGGACAGGACCACTTGTGTAAGTTCTGCAGCCGGCTTGGGAGTCTGTATAAATGCGGGAGCTGCGGTCTTGGGTGTCGCTTATTTTGGTGGCGATGGTTATAGCGATGCCTTCTGCGGCCGCCGACTCCGGTGCTGTGAGGGACACTGCAAGATAGGGGGTGCTGGTGTGATTGACAGCAGCGCAGGCATATCTGTGGGGCTGTGCATACGAAGCCACACCCACACGACCATTGTATCTTGACCGTATCGCCTACGGAGGCTGCCAAGACGGGACTGCTGACTGGGGGACTGGGTCTCGTGGTTCATGTGACCGGGGACAGGGTCCGTTTGGGAGCGGACATTAATGGGGAGAATCCCAGTCAGGGCCGAGGTCTTGGTGGCTTGAGGGTCGCCTATTCTTGAGATGACCCTATTCGCCGAGCTGGTGAGGAGACGAATGCGTTGGAAGTTTAAAACAGCACCTTGGATTTCCGAAAACCTGTTGTGAATCCGTAGAGCGAGTAGTCTAGTAGTACGTACAAATGGAGAGGCTGAGAGCTGTCTTCAAGAGGGTACGGATACGGATATCAATCCTACTCTTGACGGTGCGATCAAAATTGCGGTAAGGGAGGTCACATTGAATTCGACTGATATCCAGGGATGTGAAGAGGCGGATAATGTCGTCTTCGCGTGCCCTTGTGCCGTCGTACCATAGGGCGATATTGAGCCCAGACGTACTTGAAGTGGCAGTGATGTGGGTGGGCTTGCCATAATGTTGGACACAGATGCCAAACACTTAGATGTCTGATTTTTCCTCAACACGGTGGTCGTGAATATGGAGCATGATTGCGCCAGGGGGATGATAGCGGAGACCATGAATATGGATGATGTCCGATTTGCGCGGTGCACGCTGCATACAGCTGATCTGGACAGAATGTCTGACAGCAGTGACGGCTGTTTGTAGGAGTTGCTCTTTGGACGCGAGGGATCCTCGGGTTGACCAGATGGTAATGTCATCCGCATAGATGGCATATCCGATGGTGCAGAGTATGGACAGCCTGAGGGTGAGAGTGGCCATGGCTATGCTTAATAGGAGTGGTTATAGGACTGACTGCACTTTGTGGAGTGCGCTTATGAGCTTTTGGGAGAGGAGATAATCGGGTAGATCCGATGGCCGTCGTAGCTATCGGGCGGCGAGAATGACCGAGATAAGCTGGAACTTGGGACAGCTGCAGCGATTGAGACTTTCTAGGATTTCGGAGTGGTAAAGCTTGTTAAAGGCGCTCATAATATCGAGCCTGAGAAGAAGGTGTCTCCACCGAGGGGCATCCCTGTGAGGACTTCATGTTGGAGGAGTAGGAAGCGGCATTAATATAATCTGCTCCCATCATCGTTTTGAAAGGCAGTTATGTGTCACTCATACAAGAAAAAAAAATGAAAAAAGTTTTTGAAGTGATAGCTATATTAATTTCACATACTCACTAGCCCATTCTGATGATAAGTTTTTCAGCGCTCAAGAACAGTATTAAATATTTGGCTATATTTTGTGACGTAACAATAAAGCACCCCGAAAAATTGAATAAAAATCAGCGCAGCGGCTCAAAAGTAACGCTCGGGAGCGCATCTTTTCTTAAGGAAGGTGAGTTTCTTGACGAAGGGAACGCATGGTTCGTGCAAAATACTCTCTGAGCAGCTGTGAAGTTGGAATTAAATGATTTCGGAAGTTGGTGACGCTATGGGGAGTACCGATGCTAAGGTGCTCTCCATAGGCAGGTAGAGGACGATGCGCATCAGTTCTCATCATGAAAGTCCTGTTTGGCAAGAAGAGGAGGAGTCTTTCTTTCCGTACGTAGCAATAATTCCTCCGTTCACTACTGTTTTCACAACCGTTCACAATTACTTAGAGCAGTACAGTAACAATGGTCACATTGAGGTTCAGGACATTTTTGAAAGACTGATCGGGCGAGTATGTATTTCAGATGCAGAAGCACCTTAGAATGCGTGCTGAGAAAATATACAACGCATGGTTGCTTCGTGGGGCTATTTAAAAGACGTCTGTGAACCGTACTCCTTTGCCTGACTTCCACTGACATGTGGCGACCGCGTTTTCGAAAGACTGCCTAGTGCAGGTATTCATGTAGCAACCGACGCCTTCAAATTGTTTTCCGCGGTATCTATAATATAAAAGGGATTCGTGACCGAACAAGCAGTTGACTACGGGTATAAACGGCCAATTTAAGCGGTTCTGAAGAAGAATCTAAGACATGTGCACTGAAAAAAAAAGTGTTTTTATCCACGCCTTCTTTTAATGGCATTGTAAGCTAGTTGGCCGAAATGTTATTCCGGTGTGCCCAGCTCTGCTTCGTATCCTGCGCTGAGGCAGTGGCTGGACGCATGCGCGAATCACGTTGAAGGATGCTCCATCGAGAGAAAGAGGACAGAATTAGCAAGGCGGCCAAAGCGAACGGCGAAAAGCTCTCTTCGTAAGAATGGGTGCGACATGAAGTGCTTCTTTGATGAAGCAAAAACGAAATGCACCTTCGCTCTTCTTAAGATGATTAGTCAGCCGCGCCTCTCTAATGTTTTCGCCTTCTGGATAGAGATAGAAACCACTCAGGAATTCGTTGCATTGGGCTGGATCTGAACTGTAAGCGTCAGGTGCTTTCTTTTACGGGAGGAGCTGGCATATTGCCATATTGACACGTGAAGCAGGGCGCAAATTGAGCGCGTGATTGAAAGCAGTTTCGAAACATTGTCATGAGCAATTCACCTAACTGTTTTGTGTTTGTCTTCCGGCTAAATGGGCAAAACCTTACCGGCATAAAGAGAAGCTGTCGTGCGAAGAAACCATCGGTCCATGACGCAGGCTGTAGACGGAGGCAGTTGAACTCATTTGTTTTGCTTGCTTGCCTACCGAGGTAACAGGCACAGTAATACAGGCTTCAATGCTCCTGAAGTGAGTGTAGATCACGTCTCAGGAGGTTCCGGACGCCATTTTAACAGCTTGTGTCGTAATGCTCTTTTGTATGCTGCACTATTCATTTGCGGGATAACCTCGCCGAGGTGGCTTGGTGGTTATGCCATAGAGAAAGAACGAATAAGAGAGGACACTCCCATAGAGCCCAGCGGCCCGATCGATTGTAGCGCACCTAGCGGTTGGTGAGAGCAACAGGCCCAAACTTCCTTTTTCGGTTTCACTGGCGCGAATTTCGAATTGCTTACGCGCCACCCAATCGATCCTTGCGCACCAAGCGGTTGGTGAAAGGAACTGGCACTCACTTCTTGTTTCGGTTTCACTGGCGCAAATTTCGAATTGGTTTGGTTTGGTTTGTAGGGTTTAACGTCCCAAAGCTACTCAGGCTATGATAGACGCCGTAGTGGAGGGCTCCGGAAATTTCGACCACCTGGGGTTCTTTAACGTGCACTGACATCGCACAGTACACGGGCCTCTAGAATTTCTCCTCCAAAGAAATTCCAGCCACCGCGGCCGGGATCGAACCCGCGTCTTTTGAGTCAGCAGCCGAGCACCATAGTCACTGAGCCACCGCGGCGGCAAATTTCGAATTGCTTGCGCGTTACCTACGTTTGGCTGTGGCCGGAGGCGGACAGAATGCCGCGCTTAATCCCTTGTACCAATTGCGTCGCACCGAAATTTTTTGAGCGTAAGTTGTACAGGCAATAAATCTATAAAACAAGCAGCTTTGGATTCTTAAATCAACAAGGGCTCTTTCTGTCTGGCGGGCTTGTCTCCTGTTCGGAGCAAGTGGTAGTTCAACATGCAGTATTTAATAAACATACGGAGTGTCGAGGAAACTGTTTATTCCAGGGCAATAAAGAAAATGAGCACATAAAGGCTGCACACAAACCGCGGAAAGTATGGTATAGAAAAGTTAGATAGAAATATAACCCCGTCTGAAAGTCTCTGAAAGTATTAACAGAGAAGACAAAAGACAGGTAGTCACAGTAGACACTAGGCACGGCCAGCTTTGTGAACTTCGTGTGGCCACGGTGCATGAAATCTTTTGCAGTGAAATGATCACTGCAAACCCTGTATGTGGCATACAGTAGGTGGGCCGGCTTTCTCAGAAGGTCGTTTCATCCAGTGTACTGCACCCATGCTGTCATCCTGCAATGGCGATTATATACATAGCGTAAGCGTAAATGCCTGAAAAATATTCTTACACTTGGTACCACAAGATGTTTGTACCAGAGGCAGTTAATATCGTCACACTTTAAAGAATAAAAATTGTGGGATCGGCAGGAAGCTTATGACAGGCACTGACCATAAAGCATGCTTGCTTGAGGGGGTATTCAACTAACACCTACGCCTATTGAAATAATACGTATCAGACAAAGCCAAAAGTTGAAAGCCCGCTTACATATCCTTTCTTGCGGTTTTTTTTACGGCTTATCTAAAATAAAAAGGATATTTTGTCGCTCCGCCACTGCAAGCATTCCGAAATAATGGCTACGATATTTACTAACCCGTAGTGGTAATAATTTACAATACTTTAAACTCAAATGAACAAGCCGTTTTGCCCAAGCTTTCCTATTATGAAGCTAGCGCTATAAATGTGAATAAAGGATTTTTCTTTTCACTCTTACTGCACAAATAGTAAGCGTAAAGAAATTCAAAACATAAGAAATCTGAACGCACCTGCTGTCCCATGGTATACGGAAGAAACTAGTCCCTGGCTTCTTGTGCGTTCTGCCATTGTTCTGGTACCACGACACAGAGCAGTAGCTGCCGTAGGAAGGGCTGCCGGACGGCATCGCAGCGTGTTCTCAAGGATGTTAATGCATGCATGTGTTAATCTCAATAATCAAAACAATACAGCAAGTCATAACTACGCTAAAAATTGTTTTCAATGTAACAGCAAATCGCGCCACAATACAATATCGCTGCCACACAAATACACGCAGTACATTTTGAGTCTACATAGGTGTTGAACGCAGGCGCAATTAACATATATCCGATTGATTGATTGTAAAACATTTTATTCGCCGGAAAGAGCTTGGTAAGAGGTCGCGTTAAGTGGTCGAGAGTACGCAGCCCTCGACGACTTTGTCAGCCCACTCCACCGCCAAAACTTACGTTCTGGGGTTAGAGCTAGCCAGCACGGTCTCCCACCGCTCGAGAGAAGGAGCAGTAACTAGATCACCCGGAGGTGGCTCTATTTTGCAGTCCCACAGGATGTGATCATAGGTGGCTCGTTGGCCACAGTGTTTACAATTTGGGTTGTAAAGATCTGGATAAATGTGCGCGAGGAGTGATGGGGTGCGTATCGATCTCGTCTGTAGACGACGCCACGTAACCTCTTGTTCTTTAGTCAGGCTTTTGTCCGGAGGGGGGAAAATTCTCCTCTCTAGTTTAAAATGATTAATGATATCATGATATGTGATCATGAAGTCCTTCGTGAAATTCAGGGTACGAGCCCTTTCAGGATTTGAAATACGCGCCACGCCGCGCCTGCGCAAGGATACGAGAATACGGCATGCAATGCGCAATGCGCATCACTACGGGCAAAACAATATATCCGCATTTGGCACAGTAATAAGGCCCGAGGTTTCAAGACTGCGCAGAAATTTGGCCTGAAACTGCATCGCGCAATGAGTATGCTGTGTTCATTCGGGCTCTGGGCTCCCATGCCTCCCTGATACCACTCCCTTACTTTTGTAAACAAACCAACCATACAGCCACCGCGCGTCTTACGCCGTATATTAACAGCTGTTTTCAAGCATAATTTCTGTAGGAAATGTGTCCACCTGCTGTCCAACACGAGAAAAGTCGCTTCTGCAGCACAGCAACACCGACACAGTCGACACCCACAATCACGTGCAAATGACAGTGAAGTCGACGGTCAAAAAAAAATCAAGAAAACTTCGCAACGTTTTTCAATAAATTGCCTCTTCATACATACGTTGAAACAGTGGCGTTGGAGCATAACATAATTATTTAGCAACATGAAGTTTGTGTGCTTTAATATAAGAGCATTTATTTTCGCGTTTGCGTACTCCGGCGTTCGGTGAGTATACTAGACGCTTGCGTAGTCGTGACGTACTTCCTGAGGCCAGCTTCTTCCGAGTGTCCTCTCGTTTTTTCTTTCTCTATGGTTATGCTGTTTGGATGCTGACCCTAAAGACGTGGGTTGGGCGCCGGCCACGGCGGTCACGTTGCGGTCACAGCGGTCACATGTGGTAAGAAGTCTCGGAGGAGAGGGAAGAGCCGTAAACCGACGCTCAAGGCCTCTGCCTATTTTTTCTAGAGACTTGGCAAGTTCAGCCTATACCGGTGAACGGCACTGCCCACTCATCGTCGTCTTCTACGTAGCACAAATCCTAAATAGAGCGCGTTCCTGCCAGTAGCCCGTGACCGCGAGGCTGAGGGAACATGTAGAAGTGAGCTCCATCATCATTATTGCCCGTCTCTCTGTGGTTCGAACACGTGGTGACTCGATCTGCTCTGCGATCTCGGATCCACGTGGATTGCGGCTAAGTACCAGGTGCTGCTGCGCTATCTCTTGCTTTTATGTTTTGTTTCCTGCGTTCTTGTTTTTCAGGGTCGCTGAAAGCGTCAACATCGGGTGATGTCCACAAGTTCTCCTGGCCAGGGGAGCTCCCCCTGGTCGGCCTGTCTCTCCCATGATCACTTTCCACTTGACTGCTTCTTCCGTGATGGAGTAAGCAGCATCCAGGAAGCTTTCGTCCCCGTGGATGGGGGCTTCATCGCACTAGATTACCATGAGGCGGGACAAGCTGCTCTGAAATTCACCACCCCGCAGTGCATGATGATCACTGATGGCCGGCAGTTCGGCAGTGGCGGAATTGTTTGCAGACTTCCAGACAAGGCACGTATGGCAGGCTTATCACGCGCGCCTCCTTCGCCAATTACCTGGTGAGCGCGTTTATACCTCTTCGCCTGGCGCGTTCAAAATGGTGAGTCCGCGGCGTAGACCCACTTCGGAACGGGTCTGAGACGCCAGAAAAACTTACTTTGAATCGCCATTCACCGATGTAGTCGATAAGCAGACAGGACGAAAATGCCGACCGAGAATTAGATATAGCCACATTTGCGAGGCCCACTTTCCCAGCTGAAGGGAAGGTGTGGGCATTGATCTTTCGCGTTGATCAGTTCACATCTCGGTCCCTACAGTGCCATAATTTCTGGGTCTTTTGCCATGGTGCCAATACCTGCAAATCAAGACCTGGTTACTGTGCGTGTGGAGAGAGCCACTAACCCGCACTTTGTTCTCCCCTAAAGGCTTGGCAAGTTCAGCCTGTGCCGGTGCCTTTTGTTATCTAACACATAACCGTCTCCCTACTTTTGAAGGAAAGAGATAACCTTTGCTAGACGTCATTAATTTGGAATCCATGGCGCTTTAAAAGAGTAATTTATACGCGCCAGTAAGTCGGCGCGAGATTCCCCGAAATAAATTTTAGTCATACAAGAAGTGGCACCATCAGGGCCAGGGGCCGTGGCCAGTCCAATCCACCAATCCATTATGTCAAACGTAATCTGAGGCTCTGGCTACTCCTCCAACAAGATGTCGAAATCACAGTGTGGAAGAATTGCTGTTGTCATGCGGCTGACCACTAAGGAAGCCACTCTTACTATTCAGAGCGGGCTGATGAAGTTCTAGTGCTGCACTTAGTTAACAAGTGCAGCTGTTCAAGACGTGAGGAATTTGCAGCTGTAAAGAATAGGGCATCTGGCTATTCAAGTTTGGCAGCGCGGCATACAACTGTTGTGGATTCCACCTTGTCGCAAGCGATAGGTGTGGTGGTGGGAAACAATGGCGAGTCTCATAAAGCGCATAGTACAGAATCTATCTGCGTTCATCTCGGAGAGGATGGCACCTCAGATGGTCCAATTTGTTGCCAGTCTCCATTGCTGCTCTTTGTGACGCAATGACATCAGCTTTCATTGCACCTCCCCATTCCTGTGTGCCCACGGCTACCAATCCATTATGACAAACGTAATCTGAGCCTCTGTCTACTCTTCCAACAAGATGTCGAAATTACAGTGGGGCAGAAGAATAATCCGCAGAGAGCGTAGACATGGATGTTGAGATGCAAACTCGAAAGCGCAGTGGGTACCGATTAGATGTGGCTGGTCTCTTTCTGATGAAGACAAAAAATAATCACTCTAACTATATACCTAAAGGCAATGTTTCGGAAGAGGCGGTTGACACTGCGGTAGTGTCGAAAAATAGGGTCACTGACAGTGTGAGAGTGGAAGTGCCTGTCATGATTTTTCGCTTCAACAGATTTATTTTGTCATGTAGCATAAGCTGAACTATGGAGTGAGGTTCCCTGTAGGTCCAATGTTGTAAGCCCACATGAGCCCCGGCGGGACCAATGTGGGATTTGCAACTCAGGCCGCAGTCGACTTCCAGTCGGTTGCCCACATATGCCACACTAGGTCCCACTCGGGTACAATGTAGGTAGCCCTTGTGCGGTCTCCACATTCGGCCTCCATTCCTTGATGTCAGTGGCCCACCGAGGTCCTGCATCGGTGATATTTTGGTCAGATGTGGGCAGCTCCCGAGAGTGAACGTTACACTTTCTCCTCACTTAGCCGCTCAGTAATTGCTATGGGACCTATTTGGTTTCTAAAGAGGCCAGCCCACATGGTCCCCATGGGGTTCGATGTAGAGTCGTTCATGGAAGACCACCCCAAACGACCCTGTTGTCTTTTAGATGCCAGCCTGACCTACGCAACCAACCAAACTTTTCCAAGTATACCGGGGGAAAAAATTTGCGATGATTACGTTACTTCCTAATGCAAATTTGAGCGTAGCTTATCAGCTGTTTCAGCTTTTCGATAGATTGAGGCAAAGAATCCGAGCAAGACATGTATGTACAACTAGAGACAACTTGTTATTTTTCGCACATATTTCTTCTTCATGAAACATTCCACTAACAGTTCTTGATTGTCATGAAGGAAGCTTTGTGGACGGCAAAATAGATGGATATATGCTCGACTCGCTGCACCAGTGCCTGGTTCTCAAAGACGAGGTCTGCGCAAGTATTTCGCGAGGTTGCCACAGCTGTGGGAGCCGTTACTAACGAGAGGAACGGGATGTTCTCCCGCATAAGCAGAAAAATATTTCCGCCTTCCTGAGCGACAGAACAGCGACCGTGGGACTAGGCGAGCTGAAAAGCGACGTCTTCACCACGCCTTGCAAAGGAACACCCCAAGGCTCCGTGATATCGCCCGTCCTGTTCAATATGGCGATTATCGGGCTAGCAAGACGACTCAAGGAAATCCCGGGCATCCAACACGCGATGTATGCCGACGACATCACGGTGTGGGTGACCCAAGGATCGTTAGGGGAGAAGCAAGACAGACTACAAGAAGCTGCGACCTGCGTAGAGACCTACGTCAGGGAGAGAGGCCTCAGATGTTCGACGGAGAAGTCGGAAATCATCAGGATCGGAAGAAATCCTACCAAAGCCTCGCTGGAAGTAGTTCTAGAGGGGCAACTGATCCAAGAACAGAACATGGTACGAATCCTAGGCATGTGGCTGCAGAGCAGCCGAAAATGCAGCCATACCATCAGCCTGCTGAGAAGAGCCGCGGAGCAGGTTGGCAGAATGATCAGTAGAGTCTCTCAGAGAAGGTACGGGATGAAAGAAGAAGATACCCTCAAACTCGTCAACAGCCTAATCGTTAGCAGAGTTATGTACTCCTTGCCCTACCACGCAACAACAAAGGCGGAGCGAGAGCAAACATAAGTAGAAAAAAATTTCCGCTTGTCTTCATATCTATATTAAAGTCCCCAACCACCCTGCCACCCCGGCAGGTGGCAGCGTTTCTGGCACAACGCTGTCAACGCCAAAGCATGCAGCGCACATCTGTCACTACCGCCACGTAGCTAAAAGCACGATTGAGGTGTCCACTGTTCCAAGAGGGCAGTTATGTGCCTTCCCTCTGGTTCATGTGTCCACTGAGATGTGCGAGACAGATACTTTGCATTTTCTTTCCTCAAAAAGCAATTTACAGATTTTACCCTCTGCTTTCCGAGCCTCCGCTCTATTGGTTTCGCAGCTGTGGGAGACAGATACTGTGCATTTCCTTTTTCTCAAAATTTGTTCACTGAAGCTTTAACGGCGGCTCGGGGGTTCTCGTTGTTGTTGCGACTGAGAGAAGAATCAAAAGAAAACTGCACGGGCCTGGCTACTGGCTCGTGCCGAGCCACCACTGCTGCCACGTGCAGATAGTGGAGAGTTAAAATATCAGAGGAAAGAAAAAGGAAATAAAAGACGCGCGTCGCAGCAACAAGTCGGCTGGCTGAAAAAACAGATAAGCGGATGTAGCTGCGCTTCGTCACCGCCTCCCCCCCCCCGGCTCGTGCGTTCAATGCCCTTCTTGTATAGGCTCGCTCCACTTATGTCTGTTCTTTGCCCTAAAGTAGGCGTGCACATACGCACAGTGTTGGCTGTGCAGCTTCCTCCTCCTCGCGCTGGGCGCGCGTTCTCATTGGTCAAAGGACGGGAGTGGCTTCTAGGAGCATCTGGAAATTTCTGTCGTGCCGCCATCGCCGTCGCGCGAGTGAAGAGGTGGAGGGCATCTCTTAGCGCACGCAAGGCTACGGCCTTTTTGTCAACATCGCGTAGAAACGTCTCGGACAGTCTAGAACAATCGATGGCAATCGCCCCGCGCGGCGCGTCGGCGAGCGGTGGGAGAAGGGGTAGTCACGCCCACAGGGCTAGTTGCTCTCCTGGGATTCCTTCTCCCCTGTTTTACGACGTGCGCCGGCGAAAGCCGTTCGCACGGCACTGTTTTTTTTTTCTGTTTCTTGCTAAGGAGGGGAGGCGCTTGCGCTTTTACCCTCTCCTGGTTACATCGAACAACAGCGACGGCGACGCCGCGAAACGCAGAAACGGGCACCTAAAAGCTGCGCTCTAAAATGGGCCGTGTGAGTTGCCACAATGAGCCTGTGCTGCAGTCTGTGCAGGCGGGACACCTTAGTGTCGGGCATTACGCGAATAACCCTGTTTGTATTCCGACCTATAACGACGCTTGGAGTGTGTCAGGTAGTGCAGTGTATCCTGGTAAGTGGGCACTGTCGTTCCTGTGCATGGTCTGATAACTCTGCACAGTTTAGTTAAGTGCGAAGGCCCAAAGCATGTAATTTCATTTAATCGACTGTAGATGCTGAGAAAAACACTACAAATTATGTATATCAGGATGTTATTAGTGTGCTTAATACAAGTTTGTGAACTGAAAAAAATGGGATGCATAACACGATGGAGCCAACTCGCTGGGTTTAGAGCCGCTATAGCCGATGCAGGATCGCCTGAGGCAATGAATCGGCTGCACAATTTGGGTTTGCGGCTTTTTTCTCGTATAGCGCCCGCATTTGTGTTCAATTTACCAAAAAAACTCAGACAAGAGACGGATGTGGGCAGCTTGTGGGTATGCCCGCCTTCTACCACCGGCACGGCTAATCTGAGATCCTAAGAATTTTCGTGTGCATACCCATTTAGGCCACACGAGGCTTTTCTCGCACAAGGCCTGCATTTATGTAATATCTGCCCTCAAGTGCCATACAAAGGACCGATGTGGGGAGCATGTCAGCGCCTCCTTTTTCGAGCCCCGCCACGGGCGATGTGGTACCTACAGCAATTTCGCGTTGGCAAAGTTCCTTCTGCCCTAAAGTACTCTACACGTGACTGATGTGCGCAGAATTTTGGCGCGCCTGTTTTCCATCTCGCCAGAGCGGATGTGGGACTTTCATCGGGTTCACGTCATCATCATCAGCCTGACTACGCCCACTGCAGGGGAAAGGCCTCTCCCATGTCTCTCCAAGTAACCCTGTCCTTCGCCAGCCGCGGCCACCATATTCCCGCAAATTTCTTAATCTCAACCGCCCACCCAATTTTCTGCCGCCCCCTGCTACGTTTGCCTTCTCTTGGAATCCACTCCGTTACCCTTAAGGACCAGCGGTTATCTTGCCTTCGCATTACATGCCCCGCCTAAGCCCACTTCTTCATCTTGATTTCAACTAGGATATCATTAACGCGTGTTTGTTCTCTCACCCACTCCGCCCGCTTCCGATCTCTTAACGTTACACCTATCAATTTTCTTTCCATAGCTCGCTGCGTTGTCCTTAACTTAAGCGGAACCCTCTTTGTTAGCCTCCACGTTTTCCCCATAGGTGAGTGCCGGCAAGATACACCTGTTGTATACTTTTCTCTTGAGGGATATTGGTAAAATGCCATTCATGATCTGAGATAACCTGCCATATGTGCTCCACCCCATTCTTATTCTTCTAGTTATTTCCCTCTCATGATCTGGATCAGCTGTCACTACCTGCCCTAAATAGACATATTCTCTTACTACTTCCAGCACCTGGCTACCAAATGCGAACTGCTGTTCCCTCGCCACACCGTTGAACATTACTTTGGTTTTCTGCATGTTAATTTTTAGCCCCACCGTTCTGCTCTGCTGTCTAATTCATTGATCATGCGTTGCAGTTCATGTCCTAAGTGACTTAGCAAGGCAATGCCATCAGCGAATCGCAAATTACTTAGGTATTTTCTATTAACTCTTATCCCCTACTGTTCCCATTTCAGGCCCCGGAATACCTCCTGTATACAGGCAGTGAATAGCATAGGAGAGATCGTGTCTCCCTGCCTGACACCTTTCCTCTTTGGAATTTTATTGCTGACTTTATGGAGAACTATGGTAGCTGTGCGATCGTTATAAATATCACAGGCAAACAGCGTACTCAAATTTTTGGTACTACCCCGCCTGTATTCAGTACGGTTGATTTATGCGCCTGGGCACAGAAAAATTCATTTCAATGAGGTTGCTGATACCTTGTCAAAGGCACCTCTATAACGCCTGGTCATGACTACCCTACCGCGTTCGGCATATGTTACAGCGGGCAGGTTCCGCAGCTATCTGTTATTCAAGGAATTTGTAGCCCCAGCACCTACCTCCTGTTCCGACTTCCAGCATCTTGGAAGTCGGGACAGGCGACAGAGCAAACTTGAGGTTTCTTTCACGCGTCTA
This sequence comes from Amblyomma mixtum, assembly GCF_055824585.1. Lineage (NCBI taxonomy): Eukaryota > Metazoa > Arthropoda > Arachnida > Ixodida > Ixodidae > Amblyomma > Amblyomma mixtum. Next base: position 63,754,762 of record NC_143018.1, read on the forward strand.
CGTTGTCGAGCTCCTGAGTTAAGCTTCTACCCGCATAGGTCTGGTCTGGTGGTCTCCGCACTGTGCCCTCTCTGCGCTGATCCCGAAACAATAAATCACTTCTTGTTGCCTGCCGCCGCTTCTCCTCTTTACGGAGGCGACAGCTAGACGACCCGTTAGGACAGCTCTTTGTAAGCATGTCCTTTGTTGTTCTGTCTCGTTCTGCTTCTACCTTTGGGACCAGCAACAGGAATGTGCTTTCCGCCATTCATAGTTTTCTTTGAGACAAGTAATGGCTACCCTGCTAAAATCTTTCCGAATTTCATCTTCTGGCTACTCTTCTTCGTAATTTCTCTTTAAACAGAAATTTCTAAACGTTGCTGGTATGGCCACATTGCCAATTCAGTGCGCAGTCATACAGTTTCCGATCTGATCTGTTCTCGATTTATTTCGCCAGACCTGCATGCTTTCTTAATGAAAACAGTTTCTGAGCCTCTTTCAGCCGCCCTTTGTGGCTTCTTGGCCAATCCCCTGCGCTGGGTACGCTCCGTTTTCCTCTTGAGTCAGCAACAACAGAATCCGTGCTTTGGCACTGATTCGAATGTAGTCAGCATTTTCTGTAGTTTTAAAAACAAGTTTATGACTATCCACAAGGCATAATCTGTGAACATATCGTAAAACTGCAATCTGCAACTTAGGTTCCAGACATGCCTTTTAGGATACATTCATTTAATCGTCAGCAGAAAGAACTGACAAGCGTGGGACATGGCCATGTGCCTGGTGCTATCTCAATTTCAAGCAGTTCTTTTGTTCGGAGACCAGCGGGGTGTCGGGTTTAGTAGCGTACGAAAATGGGCATTTGCGTTGCTTTTTGAAACCCTTCTTCGATTTCTTAGAGGCCACAGCAGAAGTTTAGCGGCGGTAAAACGCACCCCGTATCCGGATTTCAAATGGAAGTCAGGTGGACGCAATGGCTGCAGCGTTGATTCTTACACGCATTGTACAGTGCACATAACCCGCGAAACCCTAGAGCCCATGAGCAGGAGCTCTTTTACCATACTACTTAAGAACCTCGCCTTGAAAAACCTCCTTATTTCTTGTGGTCACTTTTTTTTTTCATTTACATAATACTGCAGACCTCATGTGGTCCAAGCAGGAAGGGCGGATAACGAGGCATATTTACAAACGCCATAAAGTTAGTACATAGACAAAATGTTTGACAAATGACACAAATGATCCAATCAAGTCAAAGGAAATCCATTGCACAATAATTTGCACATCAAAATTCGTAGCTACGAGTCCTTTCAAAACTCTCACTTGAGACAACCTGTTCACGCAGTGCATCATCCCCCTCCCTCATTGTATCAGTGTTTAAAGTATCATTGTGTAAAAGAGTTTGTTGTCGTGAAATATGATGTTAGGGCATGGGTATGTTGGTGACGAGTTTTTCGTGCGGTTGAATGTGTAACATAAGGCGAAGAAGAAATTCCAATCTTTCCATGGATGAGTGAATGAAGAAATATTAGTCGAGCAATTTTGCGTTTTATATGAAGGGGTTTAATTTCGTTGGCGGCCGTTAAAGTAGATGGAGAATCAGTTCTCTTGAATTTATTGCAAATGAATCGCAGAGCCCGTCTTTGTACGTTTTCTAACTTTGCTATATTGCCTTCGGTGCACGGGTTCCAGACAATAGCCACATACTCAAGTTTGGGCCGAGTAAGAAAGTTATAGGCTAATAGGTTAACGTGACTGGGTGCTCCTTTGAGCTTGCGTTTCAAAGGACAAAGTTTTTTTAATGCAGATGAAGAGATGTAATTAACATGGTCGCTCGAAATAAATTGTGAATTTACGGGTCCCAGACAATAGCCACATACTCAAGTTTGGGCCGAATAAGAAAGTTATAGGCTAATAGGTTAACGTGACTGGGTGCTCCTTTGAGCTTGCGTTTCAAAAGACCGAGTTTTTTAATGCAGATGAACAGATGTAATCAACATGGTCGCTCCAGTTAAGTTGTGAATTTATTAAAACACATAAGTATTTGTATTTTTCAACTTCCGAAATAGTAGTGCCGCAAGCAGAGTAATTGAAGTGGATAGGATGTTTCTGTCTTGTCATGCGCAAAAGCACTGTGTTATCTGAATTGAAGACCATTCCTGATCTGTCACACCAGGCCACAATTTCGTGGAAAACATCATTCAGTGTCACTTATTCAGCTACACGCGCTGCATCGGGTGGGATGGAAGTAAGCAGCGTCCCCTTTGAAAGACGGTAGTGGCAGGTACTAGCGTGTATGGTATTGTTTTATATATGCTCTCGGCAACCGACAACAAAGACATCTTACGCCAGGAGATTATACACTGGATTACTTTCTTCAGCCTAGTTTCTTTACTTAGATATCGTGTGTCATCTGGCGGACTGAGATCGAAGTTGAGATTTATTTTTAATCGATTAAGCAGAAGTTAAAAGAACGTCTTTCTGGGCAAGTTGGTAACTGTTCATCTTCGGTTACAGGAGCGAAAAAAGACAGAACAGAAGACAGAAAGACGGGACGAAGCGCCACTCACAACTGATTTATTCGAAAAAAACATGCACAAATATATGCCGTCTTACATGCAAGGAATACTGCCATCTTCAACGTTCATATGATAGCGAACGGGTGAAAAAATTGCTCTCAGCCTTGTACAAAGATATGAATATGTCGCTGACGCGCATGCTTGCTTTTTTTGCAACAAAAAAAAAACTTCGATTAGTTCCCTAGCTTTTTTGTCTTTGCTTTTTGACAGAATTCGTACACCAGAAAACATGGCCTTATGCCTAATCATATATAAACATATGCCTAAGCATATAAGGTCCTGCCCATCACGCTCTTCTGAGCCATGTTTTTCTGGTGTACGAATTTTGTCAAAAAGCAAAGACACAAAAGCTAGGGAACTGATCGAAGCTTTTTTTATTGCAAAAAAAGGAACCATGTGTAGTGGCTGCGCGCCTACTGATAACAACGCGCCCTACTGGAACACGCCCCTTTGATAAGGGCTTATATACCGCGGCACCGAGCGCTGTCGCGGGCACTTCTTCCTAGCTTGTCATTGACGTCGGCCCATCTCTACTGGCGCTCGCCAGTAACTTTGTTAGATGGAATAAAGAAATTCCGTCGACGCACTTTGCTGCAACTTTGTGGTTCTTGCTCGCACGGAAGAGCACCACAGCATGTGCGTCAGCGACACATCCATATCTTTGTACAAGGCTGAGAGCAATTTTTTCACCCGTTCGCTATCATATCAACTTTGAAGATGACAGTATTCCTTGCATGTAAGACGGCATACATTTGTGCATGTTTTCTTCGAATAAATAAGTTGCGAGTACCGCTTCTTCCCGTCTTTTTGTCTTGTGTTCTGTCTTTTTTCGCGCCTGCAACCAAAGATGAAGCAGAAGTTAGGTGGCTGATGAGCCAGCTATAGAAGTGGCAAATAAAAACTATTGCAGTTCGTCGTCAGTTCGTTCAAACTGCTATGTATTTCTTCCTTAAGCTTTTATTTTAATTGTGGAACTAGCATGCTTATGAATATTTGCGGCCGCATCTGTTTCACTGGTTTTGTTTGCACGTGCCTCCACAGTTATCAACCATTTCGGTTTGTAACGGTAGGAAGTTCGTTACACTGCCCATGGAAGTCGCAACACCCAACTTCTATGTTTCGGGACAACCTGACCGGCGGGTATAAATTCATGGGCTCTATGGTGACTTAAAACCACGCCCAAGAGGGCCGGTCCCACAATCAGCCTCCCTAAAATTAAGTTTTTCACAACCTCCGTCAGTCTTTGTCAAAAGTAACCAGGCTTCATGGTTTGCTTCTAGCTCGTACAGCGGAACCCGTACAGCTTTCCTGAAGCTGAAATGGTTGTTAAAGGTAAGGACTGGGGGACTTCTTACCTTCCAATAACTTTTAATCTCTAGGAAAGTCACAAGGGCTCCACTATACAAGCTAGAAGCCAACCATGCAGCCTGGCTACTTTTGACAAAGGCTGTACAGAGACTTAGAATTGGAGGGAGAAAAAAATTTCTTTGATGACCTTCGTTTTGGTGCTTTCAGAAAAACTTGGAAGTTTTTCTTGGAAGTTTAAGTTCACTCTACGAAAAACAAGTTATAAAGAAGGGCAAAAGAATGTTAGATTCTTTCGCATTTGTTTGTTATTAATTGTTTAATCTGCTTCCCATACCCTGCACTTACAAGCACAACCACGTTTAACTGTGCAGTTTCTGGTTGTAACAAAAAGTAGCCTCATTAAAGGTCGTGTATGATTTTGTTTTGTACAGTACACATTGATTTACAACGCAACTCACCGTTGGAAATCAACAGCCATGAAATGATGCAATAGAAATCCTTGATCCACAATTTGAATATTCAGACGACAGCAAGCACCCAGCCATTGATAACAGTGCCTACAGGCGATTATTAAACAAAGTTCGCGTTATCTTGTCAAACCTGTTCATTTAGCTGCGAAATGCGTAGTGGCTGAAATTAAGGAAAAAAAACTTTTCCGAAGCTCTTCGATAATTTGATAAAGCGCATGGTAGCATCAGGCAGCCTTTAATATAGATGGCGGGAGCCGGTATTTTAAAATATAACTATTTGACGGCTTCTGTTCAAAAAGGTACCTGCCTTAAATCCTATCTGAAAGGTACGTAAATCCCTGGTAAAAAAAAATGCAACACAATCACTTACGCTTATTTGATGCAGAGAGAGAGCAACGATAAGGAAAAACGATAGATAAATCCGGGAATTCTGAGTGGCAAGAGTATACATCGCTCGGGCCTTCACACTTACGTCAGTAAAGTGTCTTATGCACAGCTTTGTAACAAGTGGCACATGGGAAGCGATGAGCACAAATTCAGGAAAGTAAACTTCGATTCTCATGCAAGAGGAATACATTGAGGCAAAAGATTATTCAGCTTTTTTTTGGCATTGCGTTTTTTTAATCATGCCTGGTACGGAGCGCAAAAGAACGTCGTTTGACACACCTGTCTAGAACAAAACCAAAATTCAGGACTCTCTTTCCCTGTTTCTACAACACTGCTACACAGTTCCAACAGGACCACTGTGGTTATGGTTAAAGAATGCCGCGCGAAAAGACAAGGACAAAAGAAGAAGTGGACAGGACCGGCGCCAGTCCTATCCACTTCTTTGTTAACAGCGCCAGTCCTGTCCACTTCTTCGTGAACAGCGCCAGTCCTGTCCACTTCTTCATTTGTCCTTGTCTTTCCGCTCTGCATTCTTTAACCATGATCACTGACCAACAAGCCCAAACCGCCACTTTAGTCCACTGTGGTTGTTCCGCATTTAATAATTTCTTTTTTCTGCCTCCCAGGCCTACTGAGAGCGACGTCGAAATGGACGGGATGATCTCTTTTACGGCCGTTCTGCTGCTTTTGCTAAGACCTGCGGCATCGGTCGACATCGACACCTCGGATGGAGGCTATAAGGAACTGTTGGTATCCATCAGCGAAAGAGTTACTCAGGACGAGACTATCATTGACAACATCAAGGTAAGCAGGGTCCCCCCCCCCCTCCCGTCCTTTGTCATATTGGAGCGTTTCTTCACGGCGCATTGTTCTTGGCATAGGGCTAAAGAGCGATCAGAATAAGTGTAAAGGGAAACTAAAAGGCAGAACAAAAGGCAGAATGCACTCTCGTAGCGGCGTCGTGTGAAGGCAATGAAATGCACACCTCCTATTGCCTTCTATGTGTAATCACAAGGGCAATCTGCTGTGCCGTTTCCTAGAAGTGAGTGGGTGAAACGCGTTTAAATTTCCAATGGACGAATACAGCGTGATGATATCAACTGAAAGGAATCCCACGCAGTGTTTCTCAATTTCGGTATTTGAAGTTCGAGCTGTCCGGACTACGAACTTCAGACCATCGTGAGTCGAAACAAGTGCTATGTCATCTGAAGTTACTGAGGATGCTGGCAGATAGTAGGGGCATGTTCCAGTCAATGCACATAGTTAGTATCACGTGCTGACTTGTGGACAGAAATCCACCGTATTTGACAGGATTCAAGAGAGATGTGTAAATGCAGATAGCTTGCATGAAGTGTAGTACCGCGTCGGCGACGCTGCGCTTGTTAGTCGAACCTTGCTTTTGAAAATTTTGCAGTTGACGATGAAGACGCGCTTGTCCGTCCCTTTAGTTCATGTTGCCAGCAATGCATTTCAACGCATAGCAATGCACGCCTTCTAACGTCTTCATACAGTGTTGACATTTTTCGCCCCCTCATTTTGCTTTAAGTATTCGCAGTATTCATCTAGGCATCAGCTATACACGTGTCACGCTGCGTTTGTTGTCTTTATTTTTCGTCATTATCCTTGTTTCAAAACTGGCCATGCGGTAGTTGTTTTATATTCACGTAGAAACATAAATGTATTCACGACGTGCTCGGTGGGCCACCAACAGGAAAGCTGAGCAGTAAGAGCGAGCTATGTCATTTTTCTAAATGGAGTTGTGAGAAATGCTTGTGCTCAGTCCGAAGTAAAAAAAAAAGGAGAAGCCAGTCGGAGGGGCTTCGATTTGCTAAATCAGGGTGGAATAGCTTTCAATTTCGTAATCTATAGTCGTATTCTGATTCTTGCGACACTAATTACTCTTTGAATTAGGATAATGTAACTTTTGCTGCTCTGGCACCTGTTGTGCGACTCACTCGGTATTTTCATAGTACGAGTCTGGGCACGTTTACTGATGCGTAAACACCAGATGGGTTTTTTTCTCGAAAATACTGAGCAAAATGTGGGTGATATCCCGGCATCAATGACACGTTGCTGAAATCGCGATATCGCGCATGCCCAACGATCAATGTGCAACGAAAATTCAGGAATTATTCCACACTTCTGTGGTTCTAAAGCCTCGCATTGTCATTCCATTAAATAGAGAACGCACTATCGCTAGCATGGCATCTTAAGGTATCAGGAGACCCCCTTCTTCGCGCAGTTTTCGGAGCTCGTGACACCCCCCAGTTGAGACCACTTCTCCCACAAACCCAGCATTCATGAACAGAAACATTGCGGGACGACGCAAACAGGAATGCTTCTCGCGCGTGCGCCACGCACCCCGGCGACGCGGCCGTCGGCCGGAGTACCACAACTCCCAGAGTGCATCGCGGCGGCGGTGGCGTAGCGCAATTGCTGCTGAAATCGCTCTTTTATAAATGGAGCTAATTTAGCTTTTCTGGCGTATATATTATTTAAGGCAGACAGCTGGGCTAGTTGGTGTTTAGATTGAGAGGACATAGTAGTAGCGCTTAAAAACAAGGACCAGAGGGTAGAGAAGGACAGCACAGGCGCTAGACATCAACTGACTTTATTCTCGAGAACAACAACGAGTTTATAGGCGACAATCAGAAGCATAAAAAAATCAACTTTAGAATCGCATGCGTGATGTCACTTCCCGATACAAGAACCTCAAATCTTTAGTGCACAGATAAACATTCGGTTTGCTCACGCAGGTTTGCCGTTCCGAGTGAATGAGAAAGGCTTCTCATTCACTCGGAACGGCAAACCTGCGTGAGCAAACCGAATGTTTATCTGTGCACTAAAGATTTGAGGTTCTTGTATCGGGAAGTGACATCACGCATGCGATTCTAAAGTTGATTTTTTTATGCTTCTGATTGTCGCCTATAAATTCGTTGTTGTTCTCGAGAATAAAGTCAGTTGATGTCTAGCGCCTGTGCTGTCCTTCTCTACCCTCTGGTCCTTGTTTTTAAGCGCTACTACTATGTCCTCTCAAGTATATATTATTATATTTATACAAGAAAAAATTAATTCTAGCGTGGGATTATTCACCGATGATTATTTCGTGCATAGAAAAGTGAAAAATAGCCAATTTTCAGTTCCTTTACAGCAAGACCTAGATACACTGAACCTGCGGCGTAAACAGTGGATTACGAAAGTAAACTTGCCGAAAACAGTGCTCATGTGTTATTGTGAGAGAAGCACGTACCTGATTCACTCTGCCTGCAATAAAAACTGGCGCTGATTGCAAACTGTTGCTTAGTGTAATGATTTTGACGTGCTTTTCAAAACTTTATTGGCATCGGGGGTTGATAATGTTTCTGGCGAAGATGGAAAATTTTTAGTTTTCTTCTTCGTAATACTGGTGTCCTTCCATATGATTCCAAGTATTTACTGCAGCAAAACTTTTTCTCCACTGGGAATTTCCTTGCACAGCACGTTATGCTCCTACAAGTGTTGAAAACTAAACTATAAACGATTAGGCGCGGCCGCCCCCTACGTTCCTGAAAATTAATGCAAGCGAACGCATGCTAGATAAAAAGAGGTATTTGAATGGCAGCCTCTTAGTGAGGACAAGGTCAATGTTCATAAATTTTTATGATATTTGTCTAATAGAATTCCTGTTCTAAACAGAAATAGTTTTTTCAGCCCCCCTTGATCATGGTTTGGTTTATAAACGTTTCAGGTCCCGAAATGACTCAGGCTATCAGGGACGCCGCAGTGAAAGAACCGTAATAATTTTCACTACGTGGGGTTCTTTATCGTGCACTAACAGCGCACAGTACACGGGTCTCTAGAATTTCGCCTGCATCGAAATTCGGCAGCGGTCGGGATAGAACCCCCGTCTTTCGGGCCAGCAACCGAGCGCCGTAATCACTGAGCCACCGACCATAATGTACGCGAGTGGAGCTAGAAATTAGAACGGATTTGTTGAACTTCTCTTTTTTTCGGATGCTGTTCAAGAATAGGATACTCTTTTTTTTTCATATTGCGTTAATGTTAATTAAAAGGTGGAGCTTACGTCGTCATTGGAATTGCTTTATTTCTTGCATCTTGTATGACCTCCCCCACTTTTTTGTAATCGTGCGTATGGCGCAAATAAATGAGTCATAAGCATACATAAGTTAGTCATATGTACGTGTATTATGACTAAATAAGTAAATTGTACTAAATAAGCCACGATTAGGAGTAAATAAGTCATAAATAAGTATTTTTATAACTGTACGAGTGTAATCAGAGCAATAAGGCTAATGTCTAACGGCTGCTCACCAGTGTTTAATAATAGTTATTACGCCCTTGTTCGACAACTGCGTTACTTACCTCGGGCCCTTCACTCAGTAATACTGGTCAAGGTAACAGGCGTTTCAGGCCAGGCAACTGATGTACAAATGAGGTAGATAGAAAAAATAGCAACAAAGGAAAGATAAGGAATATGTAGAAGTATGGCGCGTGCCACGCCCCTAGAAAGCGAAAGGCACTAGGAGCCTATCTGCTTAGCAACCACGGACAGTTTCACGTTTAATTTCTTCAGACGAGATGAGCGCAGATTGTGCAAACGGTGATGAAAATGCGCAGGTACTACTCCAATCCTCCTCCGAGTTCCTTCACAATGCAACGAATGGACGCATGTACTTCAAACATGTCACCATCGAGGTTCCGAAGACGTGGCCAAAAAGAAAGAGTGCCCGGACACTTTCGTCCAGCGCCTTCTACAGGAGCGACGTCCGTGTTGACATGCCCACGGAGCAGAACAGCGACGGGCCGTTCACAAAACAGTCGATGCAGTGCGGCCAGCCAGGAGAATTCATCCAGCTTACTCCAGGATTCCTGTCTTTACTTAACAACTCTACGGCCAGGAGCTCGCTTAATCCAGGTATATCAAGTAATTTCCTGCTCAATATTTTCGCTTTTAATTCCTTTACGACAACAGTCATTACTGGCAAGAAAGCCGAGTGGGAGCCTGTCTTTTCGCGCAGCAAGGAGAATTCGGGACTTGGGCCAGGGAGAAGGACGAGAAGCAACAAACTTTTGTCATATGACAAAGGGGTTAGGGGTAGAGGTTAGGGTTGATGTTTAGACAAGCGCGTGGGTTCTCTCGACTGCGCTGGGTGGCTTGAATTCATGCTTTTCGCGACCTCCAGAGCCCAACACACAATCCGGAGTTGTACCTCCGGCTGAGAGTTGAGCAGCGCAGTCTCCTGCTGACTTTGGTTTGGGAAATGGAGGCGATGAGGGGGTTGGCCCTCTGGGCACTCGAATAGGATGTGATGATGGTTTCCTTTAATGCGATGGCAGACAGGGAGAGGGGTGAAGAATAAAGGGTGAAAACGTCGCTGTTACGGTAGTAGAGAGAATCTGGAGAGAGTCTGAACGGGAAAAAGAAGGTAAGCGCACCGTGAGCGCTCAGGAGGCAACCCTTGAGCGCGACCACCCCTGAAGATCATTGTTACCTGCGCAGCATAGTCGCTGAGCTTCTTGATAGTTCCTTCGTTATGTTCGTCCCTTTGGAAAAGAGACCTAGGATCCTGATCTGATCAGCTTTGGGCATGGTTTTGCCCTCAACCTTAATTTCGAAATTTCAGTCGCGCTTGCAAAGCAGCGGTTTCGGATTTCATCTGAAGAGTTCAGATTTTTTGCGGGGAACACGCAAGGCCCCTTTCGACCGCGTAGGACACTAGTGTCCGCCGCCACCTGAAATCGTTGTTCTATGCAACCGTAACTGCCACTGTTCATCCATGTGCAAATGCCATCCGCGTATATGCTAAAATTTAGGCCTTTTATGTCCCTGAGGTAGGCGCGCAGGCCCGTGATCGCCACGCTAAAAAGAAAGGGGGAGAGCACCGAGCCCTGCGGCGTATACCTTACTTCCCAGGTGAACCGGGGGGATTACTAGGTCCTGAAAATTTAGTTTCAGCGTCGTCCTGTTTGAAAAGCAATCCTGGATGTGATTATACGCCCTCCCGCCGACTCCTATCTCTTGAAGCCTTGCAAGGATCACAGCATGCTTAACATTGTCAAAGGCTTTTGTTACATCTAAACCTAGAACTACCTTCGCAACTTTAGATCTGGAATTTATAATGACGTGTTGTAAAGGAAGCATCACGTCCTGCGTGCGCAAGCCCGGCCGGAACCCGACCATCTCGTGCGGCCATAGGTCGTTCTGTTGCATGAAGTGCGTCAGTCTGGCCGGAATCACGCGTTGCATGAGCTTTCCTGTGCACGAAGTTAGGGAAATCGGTCTGAGATTTTCCAGTTTGTGCGGGTTGGCTGGTTTAGGGACTAGCACCACGTTTGCAGTTTTTCATTGTGGAGGGATACTGCCGCTACTCCAGCCCTTCTGCATGCATTCGGCGAGCGCCGTTATAGACACATAGTCCAGATTATTAAATATTTTGCTTGTAGCCCCGTTAGGACCAGGGGCCGATGACGTCTTTAAACCAAAATTCCGTCCTTGGCCTCCGTCTCCTTGATGGGCGCATCGTGAGTCTCGATCAGGGCCCTCGTATCGCGGGAGGAGGAGGGCTGTGTCGCCGACGTAGGTGTCCACTAATTTTGCCACGAGCTCCGCGTCTACCCCTCGAACGCGATCTGGCCTTTGCCTAGACTAGTTCCCGATTGCGCTTTTGAACTATCGTGGCCCAGCTAGATGGCGCAGCTGGCTTCGAGTCTTTGAAAGTCTCGTGTTGCCTTCCAATTAATCACACCTACAGCATCAGTTTTGCTCGGAAAGCTTAATTGCGTAATTCTCAATTTGCTTATCATGCCTGGCTATTCTTGGCCTCCAATTTCAGTTCCATCTTTGTGTGCGGAGACGCTTTTTCATACTCCGTTAAGGTTTCTGCATGTGCAGGAGTTTGCTGTTGGCGGTCGCCGGGGCGTCATCCTCCTGTAGGGTCGTGGTTGCGGTTCTAACGTGGCGCATAAGGGCCTCCACCCATTCATCAATATTCTCAATCTCCCCCTCTACATCGAAAGTTTCCTTGATTTGCCTCAATATATCCCGTTCAGTTACGCTTGTTTCTCTCCGCGTCTTTGTACGCAGCGATCGCTCCCAAAGTTGAGCTCCGTGTTTCTCCAGCTGATCTCTTCCACGTTTTAAGTGCTCATTAGATCCAGTGTATTGTCAACGCTAACGCTGTTGCCCATTCTGGTTGGACAGCCCGGGTCTATTTGCCGGTTGAGGCTCAGTTCGTGAAAGACTTCCCGCAGGTGCCTTCCTTTCGGGTCATGCCTGTATTATCCCCACTCTTGGTGGGCTTCATTAAAACCTGATAGAATTAACAATGGATTGGTTCCTGCCGCCTTGATCGCTTTGGGAAAGAGGGCCCTAGCTAACCTTTGGCTGCTTAGGGCTACTGCAAATTGTTAAGGAGGAAAATAATGGGCTCCTCCTTCCTACCCGTGAAAATTTCGACGAGAACCGCCTGAACGTTACGAGAATTGATTTCGTGCGCGATCGCCGCCATTCCTTTTGACAAATGTAGTAACCCGGGATTCTTCCCCGCGGTCGCTAGCAAACGCTTCATACCCCGAAAATAACAACTACCTTGCCCGTTTCCTGCAGGGCTATGGAGAAAGGTTTCTGAATTTTCTGTTCGACGTACTGTTGGACGAGCGCTCGAATGTTTCCGCTCCCAGCTCGGGAATCCCCGCCCCGACCTCGGGTGTCCCGCCCTCTGACCATTGAGCGTCCTCTGCCAGCGCCTGCGGCTATTGCATCAGATTTTTGCTGCCGCTCGCCTTGCTGTTTCTGTTGATAGGCCATTTTCCGCTCCCACTGCCGTTTTTTGGTCAGATAGGTAGCCCTGTAGATTTCCCTGCATTCCTAGTCTCCGAGCGGGTGATTTTTGCCGCGCAGTTTACGCTTCGCTGCCCAAGTATGGCCCCACTCCGGGAGCTCCACTCCGCATCTTCGACACTTGACGTTGTCAGTGTAAGGGATCGTTAGTATACGTCACGACCGGCTTAGTGTACGCGGGGTCATCGGAACGCGGCTGGGGGCGCTCAAAGCGAAGCGTCTCCTATTTGGAACGCGGCGGCTCGCGAACGCGCCAAGAAGTACGGGTGTCCACCCCGCCCCGCGGTACCGATTCGCGCACGTGCTGGCACGAATGTCTATTTGTGTTTATTTTTATTTTGTGGTGGAGACAGTGCTCTACCTTACGGAAGCTGGAGGGCTGGCTATGCCCTGGATGAACCAATGATGTTAAGACCGCAACATGATTGGAAGCTACGGAATGTGGGCCGGGCCTTTAGGGCTTTAAAACCGGGTCCCGGAGCCGGAAGCAGGGTTCTGCGCTAAGGTGAGATGCTACGCATCTTCGGCTACGCCGAGTAGGGGCCTCCCCTAGTATTAGCCAGTTCCACCTTTTTTGTTGTTTGTTCTGCGCTAAGGTGAGATGATATGCATCTTCAGCCATGCCGTGTAGGGGCCTCCCCTAGTGTTAGCCAGTTCCAACTTGTTGCAGTTTTGTATCTTTGTGCCGTTTAATTTGTCTCGAGTGCCTTTAACTTGTGTATGCATTGTAAATATATGTATATAAACCTTTAAGTTTCCCTTGATCCCTGCATCTCTACTCATCGAGAGACCGTCACTGACGGGGCACCCCTGGTGCGAAGAGCTTCAGTCATCAAGTTGAAACCAACCGTCTCTCGCGGGGCACCCCTGGTGCAAAGAGGAAGATAAAGAACCTGTGAAACTTTGCTGTCAGCATCCGGGCAGACATCATCGCGGCGGCCCAAGCGTACGCATGCGTTGCATACCTCGTATGCACCTTTCCCATGTAAGCGAGAGTTTAACACACTTTGGAACCTCCGAATTTTTGAACAGTATTAAGACCATGGTTGAATTCTCGCCAAGATGCCTGACTGCAAGCACGGGGTTGTTACCCTTGAGGGTGCGGAGTCGGTGCGGGTGTTCTTCCTTGGTGAAGCTAGGGGTATGTCGTGTAGCGCCCCCTTTCCGCAGACTAGCCACACTACCTCCGCTTAAGCGGTGTTGATGGACGGAGAGAGGCGGTACTGTCGTTCCACCCCTCCCCTCCGTTCTCTAGCGATCAGTTTCATCTTCGACGGCGACGTGGGCTGATCCCACAAATGGGCGCTCAAGGGGCTGCGCTCTAAGAAAAAAAATTGTACTGCACGGCAGGCGTAGCGTATAATATGAGGGTTCATAGGTGCTGATAGCCGCGTTTGTGTCTTGGGGAGCGTCAAACATCAGTCGCTGCTCTTTCCTAATCGTTCTTTCGCGCGCGACAACGCGTTGCGCTTTTTTGTGTGTGTGGATTCTTATGTATAACGACCCGCGTAACCAGAGCTGATCACTGAGCGTTCTAATCGCTAGCGCCCCGGGTACCCGTGCCGCTGGCGCGTGCTTATTTAGGTAATTACTGCCACTAGCCCTTCGTTCAAGGCCGCTTGCCTAGCTCATCAAGTGCCACCAGGACTGCGCGAGCGCCTCTGGGGCTGCAGGGCAGACTTTCCTTCACGCCGGGCGCTTACTTTTACAACCGAGAGATAATTACTACACTGCTGTCAAGCACCAGGGTTGGGTGCACTGAAAGTTTCACCAGTGCTCGTTTAGGTTGGGCTCCGCGTGCTCCTCTGTCCTGGCGCCAAGGTACGCCGGGGCGCCGACAACGGGAGCTAGCAGCATTTTATTCTTACAAGTGCGGTTAAGAAAGACACTCACACATTCGCAGCGTACTTGTTCGTGCACGAGTGGGCCCACTACAGGTACGGCGTGTTCGACGAGTACGGCAGACGCAACGACAGCAGGCACCCCCTCACTTATTGCCACGATGGAAAGGTGAGACATGGTGAATACTGAATGGGGCAAACGAAGATGGGAGGGATTCACGGTTACAGACAGAAAGTTGTAATAAAACTGATTACAAGTAGATATTGAGAGCAGCTAGAAGAACAACTATACATAGAAGGAGACTCTCTCCTCAAGCAACGTTTGACATTGAAAGACAAATGTTCCGTGACCAACTCGGTAATTTAATTCTTGAAAGGGGGCTAAAATTGCGAGCACCTAACAGGCAGTAGATCTTGATTTTCCTCTGTCGCGTGAAGTAGGATATTTACAGAGGGCCGAGATCCCGAGCATATGGTCACGTTCTCTTTTGTGGAGGACCGAGCTAGTCTCTAAAGATTGGATATAGTTTTCCGCTGCTTGAGTAGCGCCGGAGACTCCGGCATTGTCACAAATCCGACCAGACATACTTGCTTTAAAGATGTTCGTGTTGAAAACGAACATAGAGAACTTGAGACTGTAAACCCTAAAGTTTTTGTGGCGAAGTCTTAGACCTTGTTTAATAAAGCTTCATGTAATACGGATTGATCTAGCTGACTTTATACGGTAGTTTTTGATGTGGGCGTGCCGTTCTGCTCGACAGTCACAATCGTCGCTCGATGCTTTGGACCGCGAGCCAGGGATAAATTTAAACGCCCTTAATAAAACGCAAAAACGGACAGAGTCTAGCGAGGTGTTTAGAGCTCCGCAGTGTTTACCCAGAAAATACAGGAACACTAGTTCTCCGCTTGAAGCACCGCCATCTAGCAGGGAATGAAGAGACATGGCGAGAGTTCCAAGAGCTTCAGTATGTCAGAGCTCGAGGCCGCCACGTATGTAGCGAGAATTTGTGCGCCGATAGCTCCCTAGAATGACATAGTTTGAGTGCTTATAGTTTCTTTTAGCAGCGGCGATGAAAGATAAGTTCATTTAGACAGTTTCCTTGCTTATTTCAATGAAGACGCGAGCCCTGGGGAAAAACCTTCTGACATGAAGCAGAGCATCGTCCTTTGAGAAAGGACGTCCCAATCTGCTCTCTGGATACAGCTATATTCTGTAGATGTGAAAAATAACATTTCTCATCCCTTCTAGCACCAGCAGCAGTATTGGTGGTGTGCAGGCTACTGCTGATGATAATGATGATGGTAGTGCAGCTGCCAAGCCCCTAGTGTGGTCGCTGAGAACGAGAACAGCCAGAAAAAACAGTCCACGGATGTTTTCTCTTTGTAAAGAACGAGTTCAGTCGTTTCAGGAAGCAAAATAGCTAAGTAAAGGTTATTATACGGCTTAGCCAGTGTACACGACCTGTCAGCTGTAACGGATGAATAGAAGAGAGATAAACACACCAAACAATCAAATCGGTTTACCTATTTCCCTGGCCAGGGATCCCTTCCAACCAAACCAGTAACTGCTGAGCTTTGCAAGAGTGATTGAGAGCTAATAATGAGAAGAAGAAAAAGAAATCAGAACGCAAGTGTTTTTATTTGCATTGCACTGTTGACGTATCAGATGCGCTCATCACTTGGTGAATGTGCGCGCGAATTCTTTTGTCAGGTACAGCTGAATGCTTGCTCAGCCCCTATCGTCTTCATTCCGAGAACGTCGGATGGAGACTTGTGCCCGATAGACAAGAAATGCAGCGTTCAGGGCAACTGCGAGGTCATCTTTCAGCAGGACATACATGACCCTGTCCAGTCGTCCATCATGTCCATGCCCTATGTCACCAATGTAAGAATTTTTCACTGACCCTGGTAGTGAAGTGTGGCATCACCCGCTCGCTTTGAAAGAGCTTATTTTACAAACCCTGGTTTAGTGTCTGAAGCAAATCAAGGAAGTTAGCGGTGGCTAAGAGGCCTGCACAGTGATCATGATGTCAAGATATTAAGATAGCACCAGGGTATAGGTGTGCCCTCTTGAATTCTGTCTTGCTAGAAAAGCAGTTTGCGCCACAAAAGCTGTATTTTAGGGAGTGCACCGAAATCTCGCCCGAATTCTTGTATTAGTGACTAAGCCGTTGGAATAAATATGCGTCATCGGTTATAAAATTTCCCTGCTTGCTAGAGGGAAGAGATATCACCAGAGGGAAGAATTCCCATTGGTTGTAAAGAAGAGATATCATAAATAGAAAAACGCTGCAGATGGGAAAAATAAAAGGATGCCCATGAAGTGACGTCACGAAAATGACGGCACTTCCGGCAAATGCACTAAAGCTATCGAGGCTAAACCTATCGGATTGCCAGCAAATAATGAAATAAGGCGTCCCTGTGAATTTTTTATTCTCTCTGTATCCCTCGGCGCAAGTTAGCAACAGGAGCACTCTCCTTCATAACCTGCCTGCTTTCCTGTGCCCCTTCCACTCTGCTTCAGAGATTATCACTTTCCGCTGAGATTCATATGCTGCGCTTCTGCTGCGTAAGATCTCGGAGACATAAAGTTTTTACCTCCTCCTCTTCTTCTTCTTTGAGACATTGTAACCCACGCTGCCGTGCATCAACGGACTCTTCCCCCGTTACAGATCAGCCAGTTCTGCGACAGCATGGACGGGCCCCGCCGCCACAACCCGTTCGCACCGAACAAGCAGAACTACCTCTGCAATCAGCGGTCCACTTGGGATGTAATCAGCAAACACGAGGATTTCAAGAAGTGAGTAGGGTGGTCCTAGCAGCTGCCGGTCACAAGTAATATCATTGGAGCTTGTCGAAGTACTTAACCGTATAATTACTGTAATAATTCTCGCACGGTGGAAGCGTGGCTTCGTTTTATTCTAACGAGGTGGCTGCATGGCGCGTGACAATTTCCTCGGTGGCAGACAAAGCCTGTCCTCGCGCCAGTCAGTGTGGCCGATGGTGGCAGCGCTTGAGAGGAGCCAGATCGGCAACTTGGATCTTGCTGGAGCGCCGATCGTTTGCGGTAACATTGGCAGCTACGTAGCTTACATCGCTCAAGCGACTCACTACGACGTAAAGGCCAGAATACCTAAAGAAAAACTGATGTCACAGCCCACGCTTGCGCAATGGCATCCAGAGCCAAAGTAATCTCCTCGGGGGTTGTTGCCGCAAGGTGACGCTTGCATTAGCGGTCTTTCCGTCGGAGTTGACAACAGAAAGTGGGCAAGCGGGATATTCGCCGAACTTCTTCAGCGCGACGTGATAGATGGTAGGTGGAAATGTCTTCGTGAAAGGAGAAGGAAAAGAGTGTGTTCAGAAACGCGCGCGGCATCCTGGTGTAGAGCAGCTAGAAAGGTGAATATTCGGTGACCTCATGTTTCGCGGTGTTGTATGCGTACGTCACGAATGGTATTAGGGCGTCCCAGTTCCGTTGATCTGATGCCACTACAAGCACAGCGTGTTAGTGAGGGTGCGGCTTGTGCGCTCTGTAAAGCTGTTGGTCTGTGGGTGGTAGTGTGTGGAGTGGCGGTAGTTAGATCCGCACAGCCGTTGTAGCTCTTCCACGACGTCAGCACTTAACTGCCGGCCACTCTCGCAGATAACAGCGGTAGCACCATGATGAAGGATAAGAGAGTGCTGCAGAAAAGTTGACACATTACTTGATTTCGCTGACACGAGCGCTAGTTTTCCCGTATCTTGTCAGATAGTCGACACAGACTACAACCCAGCGGCGTCCTTCCGTAGACTTGGGAAAGGGGCCAAGCAGGTCGACACCAACTTTTTCAAAAGGCGCCGATGGTGGCTTGACCGGGTGTAGAAGGCCTACAGGAGGGGATCTGTTTCGCTTTAGACGTTGACATTGGGGACAGCTTGCGACGTATTGTTTCACTGTCTTATTCATGCTGGTAAATAGAAGCGTTCAAGAATCCTCTAAGCGGGCGGTAAACCCAATGTTGACCGGACGTGAAGTTGTCGCGCATGGCGTGCAGCATTTCACTGCGAAAATTCCCTGGGGCAACCAAAAGCATGCAGGCACCACAGAGCAAATAGTTCTTCTTGCAGAGAATGCCGTCCTCAAGGGTGAACAGCGTAGACTGTGATCTGGTGCGGGCCGGAGCAAGAAATCTTGCAACGTGAGGTCGTTATGTTGCTCTCGCCGAACTTTTTTTAACAGTTAAAGCCCGTGTCACACTGCGGAAACTCAACAACGACATCAACTAAAGGCGTTCGCAAGCGAGCCGTCAACAAGTCGCCTAACCAACTCGTCCCACAACTTCTTGTCACACTGCACGAACGGCACAGAAGCGAGACAGATTGCTACGGTGTTTCCTCGGTATGACAGCTTTCAGGAACCGGAACAATAAACAAACAGCGTTCGTGGACACGGTAGGCCATGTTCGTTGGCCGGGCGAATTTCCTAGAGACACCCCACCAACCAAAGCAAGCATTTTGCTTTGATTCACCGCTTTGGTGTCTTTCGTTTTTGGAAACGTAGTTTTCAACGTACAGAAAAGAGCGTCTCCTTTCGTCGCAATGCTGTCTGCTGCGGTACGGCGTCTCGCAGGCAGGCGCATATGGACGGGAAAGCTGCCGTGGCCACCGTCGGTTGGCGGATCAGGCTGCCATGGAGAAGCACGTTTCCTACGAACCCCTTCGCATTTTTGTGAGCAAGCGTACACTTCTGACGAACGCGGCTCTGTAGGAGCTAAAAGGAATGCCTTGTACCTTGCGTATGGACTGCCTCGGCCGCGAGCT
This sequence comes from Amblyomma mixtum, assembly GCF_055824585.1. Taxonomy (NCBI): domain Eukaryota; kingdom Metazoa; phylum Arthropoda; class Arachnida; order Ixodida; family Ixodidae; genus Amblyomma; species Amblyomma mixtum. The sequence continues at coordinate 63,773,960 of NC_143018.1, forward strand.
CCAGCAGTTTCTTGACGGGTTTGCGCGCGAGAACCGCCTGAGCAGGAGCTGGCATACGAGTGTGCCAGTTGCTCGCTTGAACGTGACGCCGTCGTATTCGTGCCACCAGTAAAGTGACCTGATCGCGATGATTGAAGAGAGGAGCTTTCCATGGGATATAACAGGCCTAAAATATGAATGGCGTGGTCTGAAGGAATGTGTGTTTCAAGAAATCGCTAGGGCGTACCGTATTTCACAGGTGAGCGCGAGTTACCGGCCCTGCTACTTTGGAACTTGAGATGAACAAGAAAGCAGTGCTGCATTTATTTCTTTAGGACAGCAAAAAGAATAATTCTGCTGGGTTCCCATTTCATTGCTAGAATGATGCGTATAATTTTACATTTTTTTAGTACCCTGACAACGTGGTACAAACTCTCTGAATCTGCCGAAATGGGGGCGTGATTTGTAGTGACCGGCGGGTTTGATAATGCTTTGTGGGACAGCAGCGCAAAATACGAAATGCCTAGAGGTAGACACAGGGCACAGAATGTAGACGCATGTAGCCCGTGTTTGATTCTCCCGCATCAAGTATTCGATAACGCCTTTTTCAGGCGCTATTCGCAGCCCGTCGATCATCGAGCGTGGTTTCTCTGCGGTGGCGGCTCGTCGTCCGAGTCCGTATCGACGGTGCACTATAGCAGCAAGGCTGAACCTCAGCCGCGGCGCACGGTCTTAGTTCGTCCGATATTCTGCAAAACCACCAGTAGCTACGCAGCGCAAATCGTCTCTTGTTTCCTCACCTGTGCATACGCACGGAGGAGAGCGCGCGAGCAAGAGCAGAGAAGCGCCGGGGAACGCGATTGAAGTGGTTTTTCTGGTGTGACAGAGAGTTTCTGAACAAGTTCCACACATGTGGCCAACACAGACTGGTGGGAGACCGCGACACGTTTCCCTTCTGTTCGAGTTGACGCGATGTGACAGGATCGCCAACCATACGAAACTACTGTTTTCGCAGTGCGGCCTTTACACACGACTGCACAAGCAGTAACGTGTTCGTCACCACTGTGACTCTGGCCGAGCACTGCCACAAGACCGACACCACTGGCATCAGTGTGGATCTCTGTAGCTGCGGTGGGATCAAAGTGGGGAAAAGGTTTCAGCTGGTTAGAACCACATTCGGCTCTCCACACAAAATGCCAGTCTTTACGCTGCAGAGAAGTGAGAGGGTGTGCAAGGTGCGCCGAATCGGTAATAAAGCGGCGCAAATATTAACGCAGGCCGAGGAAATTCTGAAGGGCTTTCAGGGCTCGTGGTTCTTCAAAATTCCGAACTGCACCAAGAGTCCGTCGATAGGGCCAGATTTCCTCCACATCCACGAGGAATCTAAGGACGAAAGTTTGCCGCTCTCTGAAATAGCACTTCTTAGAATTAAGGAGGAATGCAGCCTTGCTGATGCAGTGGAGAACCATACCGAGGCTTTCAATGTGCTCTTTAAAGGTCTTGCTAAAGATGACGACGTCATGCAAATAGCACATGCGTATATAATATTTTAATCCTCGTGGGACCGCATTCATTAAAAGCTCGAATATGGCATTCACATCGCCCAAGCGGAATGGCATGAAGAAGCCGTCGGGAGTCACGAAGGTGGTTTTCTCTCTGTGAAGGATGTACTGGTAATATCCAGTACCCAGATCGGATTTCAAAGGATGATCAGTATGACGCCGAGTGAAGGCGGTCCACAACGTCATCAATGCGCGGTAATTTATACACGTTTTCCTTTGTCATCGCATTTAAGGGACGATAATGGACGCAGCGAGCTATAAAAAGAAAAATGATGGGTGTAATGCTAACATACCGGATGCGGGCAGAGTGGGCGAGGGAACAAACACGGGATAGAGACATCCTAGTCGGAATCAAGAGGAAGAAATGGGCTTGGGCAGGGCATGTGATGCGAATGCAATATAACCGATGGTCCTCAAGAGTAACGCAGTGGACTCCAAGAGAAAGCAAGCGCAGCAGGAGACAGCAGAATGTTAGGTGGACGGATGAACTTAAGAAGTTCGAGGGGACACTGTGGCCACAGCTGGCAAATGACAGCGTTAATTGGAGAGACGTGGGAAAGGTCTTTGCCTTGCAGTGGGCGTAGTCATGTTGATGATGATGGTGATGAATCGATGCAAAATCACCGTGAGATGTCTTTCTTCCTCACTAGTATTATGGGCGCGGCCCACGAACTGGAAGACAGCGGAATGACTCTGTCCCGCAGCATCTCTTGGACCTTACAGTGAATGATTTTGTCCTCAGCCGCAGCGACTCGATACGGTTTCTGAAGAATGGGATATTTATTCCTCGTGTTAATTTTACGGTGCATATGAGATGCTGGCAACGATGAGAGAGTCACTCTGTGCCTAATGTCGAACACGTGGCAATGAAGCACGATTATGTCCTGCAGTGCACGCCGCTCGGGAGAAGGGAGCGATTTTTTTTACTGTCTCTCGCAGCTGAGAAGAATAGTCCGATGTTTCGGATGCTGGTCGGCGAGAATAGGAAACGGCCGAGACAGTGTCGGTAACATAGTCGTGAGATCTCGCTAGTCTAAATCGAGACGAAAGGTGCACTGGTTGTGTGGAAAGGTGCACATGCTCGAATAGTAGTAGTAGTAGAAGACGTTTATTCGGCCAAAAGTTACAGGCCGAGCATATCGACCGCCTGGGCGACCAGAAGTCGCTGTTCTTCCTCCCCTTCAGCGCCAAGCCAGTCGAGCCAGGTGGTGATGGATAAAGAAGGTGGGGGGTAGGAACCCGACTGCTGAGCAGCCGGGCAATAGAAGAGGCAATGGGCAAGGTCCGCATAGTTAGAGGGGCAGTTGGGACAGGAAGGGTCCGATCGATAGCGATAGAGAAAGAGGCGAGACGGGGTGATGATTGCATTCATTTGAACGTGCCGAAGAAGGCGAGCCTCCGGCACTGTGAGTGATGGATGAGGGGGAGGGTAAAGGCGTTTGTCGAGACGGAGCTCGAGGTAGACCTCTTTTATGGTGCGGCGAAGGGTGAGTCTCCCACCGTCCTCCGAGGGCTTGGGCCAGGGGATCAACGGTGCCCGGAAAAGTGTGTCACGGTCGAGCTGATGAGCCAGCTCATTGCCGTCAATCCCTGAATGTCCAGGGACCCAGCGGAGGAAAACGATGGAAGGCTGCAAAGCGGAGACCGCTCGTTCGACCTCCTGTTGAAGAGAAGGGGTTAGGGTGCGTTTCTGTATGTGGTGTATAGCGGCTTGTGAGTCTGAATAGACTGTGTACTCTTGAAGAGAGGGAAGGAGGGCAAATGACTGGAGGGCATGCGCAATGGCGAGGACTTCGAGGGACAATGCATCCGGAGGGCGTAGAAACGGCCCGCTGGTGTCAGTTTCAGGAGCGGGGAGGTGGGGGTGGTACAGGGCGTAGCCGCAGGAACCTCGAGGAGCCACGAAGGAGGCATCCGTGTAAGCTACACCCTGGGTATCAAAGAGAGGGGAATGGTGCTGTGCGGCCGCATGACGACGGCCGGCGTGCAGAACGGGGGACATGTTGGACGCGGGGTGGGAATAGGAGAGGTAAACTGGGTGCAGGGAATGGGCGAGATACCCGCTTGAGTCAGTAACCACTGACCCTGACGGGTAAGGGAAAGCCGGGCAATCTGCGAGTCATGATGGAGAGAGAGCATAGAACGGAGAGGATGAAAGAGGCCTGTTGCAAAGATCTTTGCAGTAGAAGTAGTGATAGGGAGGTTGAGAGCTGCCTTGTAGAGGCCCACAAGGGCAGTCTCAACAGCGTTAAGTTCAGTCTGATTGAAGGAAACGTAGGGTGCAAAGTACAAGACCTTGTTGAGGGCCAGCGCGTGGGCAACTCGGCACGCATGAGCCTCGTGGAGACCTGAGCGCCGAGTGACCACGCGCCTCAGGAGGTGAGTTACGGAGTGGCAGGTGGTGACAGCACGGTGGAGGGCTTGCACGTTCTTGGCTGCATGCAAAGGAAAGCCAAGAACTTTGCACTGCGTGACGACAGGAATGGGAGAGCCAGCAAGGTGGAGAGAGACGAATTGGTTGTGTGAGCGCTGGTATGAGGAATGGTTGAGGAGAAGGAGCTCGGATTTTTCAGGAGCAGGAGAGAGGCCAGCAGTGGTGAGAAAGGAGTCGATGAGATCTAGGCCACGTTGCAGGGTGTCCTGTACGTGACCAGGAGAGCCAGACGAACACCAGAGAGTGATGTCATCGGCGTAAAATATATGATGCAGGTCGGGAATTTCAGCTAGCTGGGAGGCGAGAGGGGCCATAGCAAGATTGAAAAGGGTAGGAGAGAGAACAGCACCTTGAGGAGTGCCTCGGGTGAGGTTGTGGGGGTCGGACAGATAGGTGTCGACTCGAAAGCGAGCGACACGTTTAGAGAGGAATGAGCGGATATAACAGTACATGCGGGAGCCACAGTCTAGGGAGGCGAGTTGGGAAAGGATGTGGTCGTGGCAAACACCGTCGAAGGCCTTGCGAACATCGACGGTCACAAGTGCGTGAATTTGAGTGGGGGTAGGTGACAGAAACGTGTGCTGGAGAACCAGAAACATGTCCTGTGCACAGACGTGGCGTCGGAAGCCGATGAGAGAATGAGGGAAGAACTCCCTCGTCTCGAGAAAATTAGAGAGGCGAGTCAGGGCCATTCGCTCAAGGGTCTTACCAACACATGATGTCAGGGAGATTGGGCGGAGGTTAGAGAGAGAGGGAGGCTTGCCCGGCTTTGGAATCATAGAAATGAGGGAGGAGGTCCAGGAGCTGGGCAGGCAGCCGCTGTCCCATGCATCATTGTAGGTTTTAAGGAGGAATTCTTTGGCGCAGTCAGGAAGGTTGCGAAGTGTGGTGTATGTAACGGCATCCTCACCGGGAGCCGAGCGTGTAGCATTAGCAGCCAGAGCCGATTCGAGCTCCCGGAGAGTGAAGGATTGGTCCAGATCGGGGTTAGGTCCACCGCAGTACACCGGGTAGGAGGGTGCCAGAGGGGGCGGGAGATAGAGAGAGGCGAGCTGATCAAAAACATCGGAGGGAGTTCCTTGAGTGAGGGCTTTAGCTAGAGTGGGAGCAAGGGCAGGCTTAGTGCCAAGGAGGGATTTGAAGAGAGACCATGTGGATCGCGAGTGCAATACAGAGTCAAGACGGTCACAAAGAGCACTCCAACGAGAGTGCTCGAGTGAGGCGCAGTGGGCGACGATCTCGGCCCGCAGAGCAGTGATCCGGGAAGAAAGTTGGGCATTTTGGGGTTGGCAGCGGAAGGAGCGTTGAAGACGTTTACGGCGACGCCATAAACGGAGTAGGTGAGGATCTGGGTCTGGGACTGGGTGACAAGAGCGAACACGACGGCTACTGGACGTGAGCGCTGCAGTGATGCGCGACGTCCAGTCGTCGTAGGATTGAAAGGAGTCAGAGGCGAGATTAGCGCGGAAGGCGTGCCAATCAGTATGAGTGACCGGATGACATCGAGGGATGTGGGAAAGAGAGGTGGAAATGTGGACAAGATAGTGGTCACTGAGAAGAGTTTCGGCTGTCACTTGCCAGTGAAATGAAAGTGAACCGCGAGAGAAAGTGAGATCGGGTGTCGTGGGACGCTGTGAGGCAGTGCCCGCTCGAGTAGGGGAGCCAGGAGTATTGAGAAGGGTGAGGTGGCGTTCCTGGGCCAGACAGTGGAGGAGGCGGCCGGGTTCGAGGGTTTGAGGGTAGCCCCAGAGTGTGTGAGGGGCATTAAAGTCACCACCAAAGAGGAGATGGGAGTTAGAAGGAAGAGAGTGAAGGAACGTGCCCATGGCGGAAAATAAAGAGGAGGTAACAGGGGGGTTGTAGAAAGACAAAAGGGCGAGTGAGACGCGGGAAGAAGGGTAGTAATAGACCACACCAACTAAATATTTAAGAAGGACGGAGGGGATATCAAGTGGCTCCACGAGCACGTCGCTACGTACATAAATAGACGCAAGTGGTGTGGCCGTAGCGGCATGGTAGGCGCGGTAACCTGGGACAGTGCGGGCCGTCCGGGTCTCCTGGAGAAGGAGAAAATGGGGCAGGGAGGGGCGGGCGAGTAGATACTGGTGGAGGGGGGTCTTATTATGGCACAGATTTCGGCAGTTCCACTGCACAATCTCGAGGTCCTCGCCAAAAGCCATTATGATAGTGTAGAGGTAGAACTTCGTGAGGGTACGCGTTCCTTCTTTTTGGCCGGGGGCAGTGACTCATGCAGGGATTGGAGCGTAGAAGTGAAGGATTCTAATTGTTTGGATTGTGCTTGGAGGGTGGTAAGAATCCGCAGAACCGATGTCTCGAGCTGAACCAAGCGAGTGTGGTGTGCCTGTGTGGTGGCTTCGAGAAGATCAGCCAAAGGGGCGACCTGGGCGGTGGAGGAGGGAGTGGTGAGTGTGGCAAGGTGCTCATTTAGCTTGGTAAGCTGGGAGGTAAGAGAGGAGGTGGTTGTCTGGAGGGTTTGGGCCAAGGCGTGGATCTGTTGTTGTAGGTCGTGGGAAATGCGCTGTTGCTCTCGCTGCTGGCGTTCCAGCATAGCGAGCCGGAGGTCGAAGGAGCGGCTCTCGTCAGTCAGGGATGGAGAGGGTGGTGCAGTGGAAGAGACGCTGGAAAGGGACGCTGGAACCGAGGAGCCTTTAACTTTGCCGGCGTAGGAGCCTAGTGGTGACTAAAGTCCCTTTATGAGCTTTTCTAAAAAAAGCTAAGTACCGAAAACGTTTGCGGCGCCGCCGACGCACACTATTGGACAGCGCCCACTTCCGGTTGAGAACTGGTTCCGTTCCGCCATGTTCTTCCTAAGTCGTCCGGCTGCATAGTTCGACGGCGCTTGCACGCTACGTTTCTTCATGACGCGAGAAGCGCCCGGACTAACCTCGACTGATCGAAGCCATGCAGAGCTGCATCTACGTTTTGCCAGATTACTGTAGATGATCCTGACCTGGTTGTCTCGAAGTTTCCTTGCCGGCTTTAAATTGAGCGATGTCGCGAGCGCCGGGCATTTCGTAGTTCGGCGACTGACGAGCACGTCTGTTGCTTACGGCGCCGCCGAGTGATTCAGTTGTTTTGTGGGCGCAAGTCAGCCCAAATAAAGAGCTTCGTTTGCAAGTTTAGTTGCTGTCTTCCTGACCGCTGGACTGCCGTCACTACAACGTGACAGTATAGTTGGGCTGGCCACGGACATTCAGCGGAGGTGACTTTTTTATATTTGTCGCTGTTTGCTGGAAGTCACTTTAGTTTATCGGACGCTTTTTTTGTGTCCGCAGCAGCACATGAAATGCCGGGCTGTTGCGCCTTCGGGTGCTCAACCCAGTCAGGAAAAGGGCTGGCGTTGTTTTCAGTGCCGCTGGCGAAGAACGATATTGTGCGACAGAAAGCGTGGCTCCACAGGATTGGGAGAAAAAATTTCAAGCTGACGAATTCTAGCAAGTTATGCGATGTAAGCTCAATTCCTGTTTTCCATCGTTGAGATTCGATGCTATAGTAGCAAACTTTGGCTGGCGAGTCAGAATTGGTAAAGCTCCCAGCTCGCACTATGCTTGACGATTGTTTGATTACGCGCTGCTGTCCGCTTTTGTCATTTCGTAAACATGCATGTCAGTGCAAGTATGCGCGCGTATTTCAGCCTACGGCTCAATTCCGGCACCTACTGCAGCTGGCCCATTGAGATCAAGTAGCCAAAAACTTTTCGCTCAGTAATGCGCCCTGAAACCGTAGCCTCTTGCGAAGTGTTCTGCAGTACGCCCCGCCAATTCTTAATAGTACCGCGCGACCGTCGACCAGCCGGCTTGTCAGCGCCTGATGACAGCGCTGAGCGGCAAAACGAGCGAGAAACAGTGCATCTGAAACAAATGTTCTTATTCTCGCTTGATTCGCGCTCCGCGCCATGATAAGGCGCTGACAAGTCGACGCTCGCGCGGTACTATTAAAAAATTGGCGGTGTGTACATAACTCGCGCTCCAATTAGATGAATTTACATGTGTTCACACTCGCGCATAGCATGTCTGATTTATTGGGGTGTTAGCTGCACAAGTGCTCTACGTGCCAAAAGTTTGTGACGCGGGCGCAAAGGAATTTTATTGCTGTGCGAAACCAAGGGTCAGTCTCAGCGTCCAGTGCCCATAATATTTATTTCATTCTATTCCCGCCATACAAGTAATCCGCGAGGCAGCACCGCAATTATTTCGCGCATACCGGCCCCCCGCAGACATCGGCTTCCCTGTCTGTCCTAGAAATTCATGAAGGGACTTGAGTGTGCTCACCTGCACAGCTGGGTTTTTGTATTTTTCATCTTCATATATATTCCTAATACGACTACCCTTCTTTAAAGCTCCATTTTACTGAACATCAATTCGAGCCCATAATTCTGAGGAAGCTTGGCATAAAGAGACTGAAATGCACTGCTGTCCCGTCAATATTCTCTCACCGGCCAGCAAAGCTGCCCCGCAAACCGCCGTTGGTAGTATTTGCAATAATATGCTATATATAAAGTTGCACGCGTGTCCGTGTTCTCTCGCGAACTGGCCGCCGCACCACAACTGCAGTTTCGCCGTCTCCGACAAAACTCAACGCAAATCACATTCGGAGCGCATTACTAGTACGTTTCCCTTGTTCTCATACCAAGCTCATTTACTACATTTTTCACTGCCCCTTACAGCAAAGCCGCAACTCTGCAAGGTCCGCCGTTCCAGTGCATACAACCGCGCCGCCGGAACGCGTTAGGAAGAACATGGCGGACAACGCGAGCCGCAGGGGAAAGGGCGGTAGGAGAGGAGGGACTTGTCGCTACTTAGCAAAGCTGATCTAGGGACTTTAGTGGTGACGTGACCGGAGCTGACGGAGGTTCATGATTAGAGGAGGAGGAGGGGGTGGGTTGCGTGGCCCGGCGCAAAGCTAGGCGTCGTAGGTACGCAGCTTTGGCACACTCGCGTTGTTTACCGAGGAGAAAGGGGCAAGTGGGGTCGAGGGAGGGGTGGGTGTTTACCTGGCAATGAACGCACCAGGCCTGGGCACATACATGAGCGGAAGGGTCGGCGGGTAGAGGAGCAGCACAGCGACGGCACTTTGCCGGAACGCTGCGCTGTGGACACTGGTGGGCGCGGTGTCCAAGAGCGGGACAACGGGTGCAGGTGGGAGGCTTAGGCTTATGGGGACGGCACCGGAAGGCAACGCGTTTGAAATACACAAAGTGGGGGATTATGCTTCCAGCGAAAGTTATGAGCACCGACTGAGTGGTGCCCATCATACGAGCAGCAAGAATGTCGGTTTTGAATGATTCGATATCATGCATGAGGTCATCAGGGGTGAAGTGGCCACCGACGTTATGGATGACGCCGAGGCATGAGATGGGAGGATTAGGGGCATATGTTTTAATGGTGATAGGCTTACCGTGAAGCTGAAGATGTGTGATAGAAAGCAGGAGGTGGGCGGTGAGAGGGGAATGAGTTTTTAAAAAGACGAGGCTTGGGGCTGGCTTGGCCTGAAGGGTAATCTCCGCACTGCTCTCGGAGGACAGTTGTGCAGCGGAGACGACTGCGGCGAGGACGTCGTAGAGCGGTATCTTGGGGTTGAGGGTGCCAGGGGGAAGCTGTATGCCAACTGTGATGAGCTCGGTGCGGGGCCGGGTGGCGGAGGCAGGCTTACGGCAGGCACCGATGGTGGTCCAGCCGACCTCAGGGGCCGGAATGGGATGGCCGTCGACCGGGGACGCCGTAAGGTCCATGTCTGCTGTGTCGTCAGCCTGAGCCGCAATCTGCGACGCAGGCACCAAGGTGCTGGACTTGCTGTCAGCGGGAAGTGTGGTCCGAGTAGGTGCGGCGGCACTGGCGGCGGCGACGAACGCAGTCGACTGCGATGCGTCTGTGGGCCCGAAGCTCTTGGCTTCCCTTAATGCGTGGAGTTGGCCAGCAGTGGACGCCGCGGCGGTGACGAACGCTGCCGGCTGCGTTGCGGCTGTCGATTCGGAGCTCCCAGCGTCGGTGAACGCGACGGGAATGGGCGCGGTGGTGTGGCCGGTGTTGAACGCAGCCGGTTGAGACATGGCTGTAAGCGTGGTCGGAGTAGGCCCCGCGGCGGCCGCGTAGGAAGAAGTTGACACCGGCGAGGTATGGGTGGGTCTCGGCTTCAGGGGCTTGTTGAGACGCTGCATGCCAGAGGTGCAGGCGCGGCGCGTTAGGGTTAGTGAGGCGCCGCGCCGCAGCAGATTTTTGGAGGCGCTTGGAGCGCCAGCTCGACAGCGGGCCGTGATGCGAATGGTGTCCTCGTGGTGCGGATGTCTTCCTGACGCGATGGACTGTAAATCCAGGGACGGGCAAGGCCCTGGACCAGGCCAGGGGCAGGTGAAAAACGGAGCACGATAGTCAGCCAGCTAACCAGGGCGGCGCCACCTAGCGGATCTCGCTCGAATATACTCCGAACCCGTTCTGCATATTGTTCTCTGCACAGTAGGCATCGAAGCCGCAGTAATGAATGTTCTGGCGCACGCCGATGCGTCATTTCAAGCCTATTTTCGAGCCCTTCCTGCTGTTCATCGGTGGTTTCGCTGGTGCGCCATTATCGGGGTCTTCTCGCATCTGCTCTAAGCGCCCTTTCTACTCAGCTTTCGCTGCGCATCGGCGCCGGCAACTTTCTGAACCGGCTGTGGGCGCTGTTGCTTCCAATCGTCACGCTTCACTGCATTCCGCGGCACTTGGCGGCGGCGCGTCGACGTTTTTGAAACGAAAACCTTCACTAGGCTCGTCAAAACCATGTCTGGCGTGTGCCTTGATAAATTTGAGGCACAGCTGCGCATGCGCGAAATCGAGCGACGTCACGCGGAGCGCACGTGGCCGCTGCTGCTGCAGCCGTCGTCGCCGCCGCGCGCTGACTGCGTCGTCTGAGCGTCGCCGCTTCTCCTCCTCGCCACCATTTTACCCTTCGCCGCTGCCGCGCGGTCGCCGCCGCCGTCCCACGAGGAGAAGGCTCTTTCGCAAGGCGTTGCGAGAACGCGTGAGCGGCGGCGGCGGCCATAACAGAGGCGGCCATCCTCGCCACCGTTCGACCTTTCGCCGCAGCCGTGCGCAGCGCACATTTGAAACAAGTATATAAAGCGCGCTTGCCCATTGAACAGGCGCAGACACTCGCCATGGAAGAACAAGAAGAAGCAACAGTTGGACGGCGCAGAAACACCGATCGAGAAGTTGTAGCTTCGGAGCTGGCTGAAAAGCAGTATTACAGGTCGTGGTAGCAGCATCCCACCGCTGGCACCAGTTGTTACGAGTCGTGGTAGCAGCATCCCACCGCTGCCACCAGTTGTTACGGATCAGGTAGCATGGTCGTGCCGGAGAGGGGAATGAGGAAGGTCGGAGACGAGGTTACAGGAAAGACAAGACGAACTTTATACAGGTAAATTTACATTATATACAAACAGCAACTGAGAGAACGTATCAGTAAGAGAGTCTCGAAAACAAGGAGTTGATGAGAAACTACATGGTGATGAGCTCGATGGTCAGGAGCTACTCGGCCGTACTCGGCGCCGAGTTTTATAGCGTTCCCTTTCCCTGGACTCCCTAGGTGGGGGCCGGGCTTGTCGAGGAAGGAGTGTCCTGAAAAGTGCACTGTGGCACCCATCACACACCCTTTCATTAGGGAACACACCCCCGTCACGTGTCGAGATGTAGAGGATGCCGTCTACGTCGCGCAGACACCGGAATGTCGTAGAGCGGCGTTCCCGCGCTTTTCATGTGGTCGCACGTGCAGGGTCCAGGCTACATGCAAGTCCATGCGGTGCAGGAGAAACACTCGCTGTTAACTTCTTCCTAGTAGACGGACGCTGCTGTCAAACTTGATGACTGGACCCAGCTGACACCCGGGCCCCTTGGAATGTCAAGTACTGCCGACCGTGGCAGCTAACTTCTTTCTGTAGAGGAAGGTGCACTGCAGAGCTGGGCTGGACAGTTGCGGGGTGGATTACTGAAACCGCTTGCGTGGCTAATCCAGGCGTTGACCCCGCGTGCCTTTCGTGACTCGTCGGCATTCCGCTGGAACCGAGCCGATTTTTCCTCACGACGAAGGCGAAACGTAACAGCAGCGAGAGCTTTTCGCTTATGCAGGCTTAACCTTAGCTAAGCCACAGCCAATTTTGGAAAGGAGCTCCTCTTGTGTGGGTAATGGTAGCCTGCGAGAGCCCATCACTTCTGAGTCGACGTTTTATTTACCTTCGCTATAGCAGCGCTGCCCGCAATGGATTCTCACTCGGCTAGCGAGCGCTTGCAAGCTGATGATTTGACCGGCCACATGTGAGCATGTGCGGCGCGCGCAGCGTTCCGATTGGTCCAGCTGCTGTGAGCGCGCTTGGCGCGAGCCAGCACTGTTAACAGGCGGGACACAACGCCAGTGATTGGTTTATTGGTTTGGTTTATTGGGGTTTAACGTCCCGAAGCAAGTCAGGCTATGAGGGACGCCGTAGTGAAGGGCTCCGGAAATTTCGACCACCTGGGGTCCTTTAACGTGCACTTACATCGCACAGCAGACGGGCTTCTAGAATTTCGCCTTCATCGAAATTCAGCCGCCACACCCGGGATCGAACCCGCGTCTATCGGGTCAGCAGCCGAGCGCCATAACCACTGAGACACCGCGGCGGGGCACAACGCGAGTGAGGTAGCCGAGTGGAGCTCTCTCGTTTAAAGAGAAAAGATCAAGCACTAAACTATATTAGCCCAACTACACAATACAGCGGCGTACGCGAAAGTTCTCTCGAACAATATTTTCTCTTAATGTACGATTGTTTAAGTCAGGGGTTCTCAAACTTTTTTGCCTGGAGGAACCCCAAAAGCCTTCAATAAGTTCCAGGGAACCCCCCCCCCCCCCCCCCTTCTGCTTTCACTTACCAGCAATGTTGTCGAGTGCATTTTTGCAAAGGGAAAGTTGCAGAGGTTAAATGTTTATTGCACAGATTAACACAAATACTAATGTGATGGGTGGTACTGCTTCCCTTTTAAGAGCAAGTCAAAGCGTGGCTCAGTAGCACTCAGAGCCAGTCTCATATCAGCTGCCGGGTCAGGGCCGGTGAGGGTTCTCGCGGAACACAAGAAGACAGCCCGCGGAACCCCTGTGTTCCGCGGAACCCAGTTTGAGAACCCCTGGTTTAAGTATTCTGGAAAATTGCCGCAGGTAATAAAACAAATGTCGTCATTTAGAGCCACCTGTTTTCTAACCCATTCCTTCTACTTGTAGATTTGCCACTAATACTAGTGGAAATTAATAAATAAAGAAAGCAGTGCAAAAGAAAGTACCAATCCAGATAGCGTTCAATGGCAGCTATGACAACTTGTTTCATAAAACTGCCCGCCCGCCCCGCCGCGGTGGCTAAGTTGTTATGGCACTCGGCTACTGGCCCGAAAAATGCGGGTTCGATCCCGGCCGTGGCTGTCGAATTTCGATGGAGGCGAAATTCTAGAGGACCGTGTACTGTGCGATGTCAGAGCACGTTAAAGAACTCCAGGTGGTCGAAATTTCCGGAGCCCTTCACTACGGCGTCCCTTGTAGCCTCAGTTGCTTTGGGACGTAAACCCCAATGAACCAAACCAAGCCTAAAGGTGCCCGCCCGACTTTTCCGGCTCTTATTATCGTTTGGAGGCTAATGAATACAGAATCCTCGCGAATAAATTGAACGAGCTAGTGAGCAAGCGTACGAAGGAACGAACGAATGAACATTGTTTTCTTATTCCAGCCTCTCAAGGCCGGACATGTCAAAGCGAATCAAGGTGACCTTCGACGAAGCGCAGCAGAAAGAAGGCCTCGCCCAACGCGTGGTGCTGGTGCTGGACGTTTCGGCAAGCATGAGCGTGAGCACACTCTTTTGGCGGTCATTTGCGTGAGTGTGAAGAGGTGCACGGCGTCCTTGTAACGATCACACGGCGCCCACAGGGCCCCAATAAGCACTGAGTTCGCATATAATTTCAGCAAACTTTTACACAGATCTCTAGTGTTTTCCCATGAAACTGGCTTTTTCTTTGTTAAACGTGTAGAGGCGGAAAATATTCCGCCGCGGGTTCTTACTGTGGAATAATGTGTAAAGCAGTGCGCATGCATTGAGATGTGAATTTACGCTGCGCTTTACATACAATTCACGATGAAATTTAATTGCATTGCAGCTTCAATTTCGCCAGCCAGAGGGCGGTTATGACTTCACAAGTAGTGGGTTTCACGCAATACCATCAAGAGCCGCAGTTAAATACAGCTTTATTAAACGTTTGTAGAGACTTCACGGAACCGCATGGCGCTAAGCGCGCGCCAGTAAATTGGTAAATTGCTTTTTGAGGAAAGGAAATGGCGCAGTGTCACAAATATATCGGCGGACACCTGAACCGCGCCTTAAGGGAAGGGAGGAAGGTAGGAGTGAAAGAAGAAAGAGAGAAGGTGGTGGTGGAAACTTTTATTGCCAATGATGTAAATGGTGGGGGCGAAGCCCCCTACATGGCACTTGGATGCCTCCTCAATGTGAGAGGGAGGCATCCCTACAGCGCGAAGGATAGCCCCTGGAGCGCAATCCTGTGAGCGCTGGAGATGATCCGGCGCTGGTCTTGAGCGGACGAGCTGGTCAGAAGAGACTCCCAGTAAGACTCCGCCGCGGTTGGTAATGGGGGATGAGGGAAGGTGGGGCATGTGAGGAGGGTGTGTAAGAAGTCTCCTGGTTTGCCGCAAAGCTTGCATGATGACGGGAATTGGTCTGGGTATCGGGCATGCAGCAGTATTGGGTATGGAGCAGTTCGGGTTTGTATTTGTCGCCAATGTGCAGCCTGCGCTATGGTGAGGGATGGAGCTGGGGGTGCGTATTCCCTTCGTTTGTCTCGGTAGTACGAGAGAATATCACGGAAGGAGAGCAGGCGCTCCGAGGCTCGTAGAGGGGGCTCGACTCCTGCCCGGAATGTGAGACCTCGGGCTAGGGAATGAGCCTCCTCGTTGCCAGGGAGGCCAGCAAGTACTGGCGTCCAGATGAGGGTGATGAGGCGCCGGGGCTGCCAGAAACGTAGTAAACGAGCAGCGGTGCTGGATATGTAGCCCTTGGCATAATTTAAAATTGCAGATTTGGAATCGGAGATAATTTTTGTGGCAGATGTAGAAATGAGAGCAAGCGCGATGGCTGCCTCTTCTGCCTCTGTGGTCGAATTGGTAATGATTGAGCTGGAGGTTAGAAGCTTTGCATTATTGTCGGCTACCGCCAGGGCCATACGGGAGCCTGTCGTATATTCCGCTGCGTCCACGTAGACCACCTCATGGTCCTCGCTATACTGTTTTTGAAGGGCCCGAGCCCTTGCTACTCTGCGTTCCCTGTCTCGCTCAGGGTGCATGTTCTTGGGGATGGCGGTTACTTTGAGGTTAGAGCGGAGGGTAGCAGAAAGGGGGACCCCCTCGGTAGGCTCTGTAATTGGGGTCAGGCTCAACTGAGACAATAAAGTACGACCAGCCTCTGAGCTGGATAGACGGGATAGTTGTGCCATAAAGGTAGCTTCTTTTAGCTCCTCAAAGGTGTTGTGTACACTGAGTTTGAGGAGTCGGTCGTTGGATGTGCTGGGGGGAAGACGTAGAGCCGTTCTGGTGCAACTATGTAGGAGCGCATTAACCCGGTCTCTCTCTTTCTGTTTGAGGGGTAGGTATGGAAGGGCATATGTTGTGCGGCTTATGGGTGAGGCGGGTGAGGCGAGCCTGGGTGAGGCGAGTCGTGTTTCGCTCGCGTAGGCCAGCCCTGCAGTTGGCTATGCGGCGAATCAGTCGTGTGGTGTGTTGAGCGTGTGTTTGAAGTGTCTTTATGACTTCTCCGTGCGCACCGTGGGAGTGCAGAACCAGTCCTAGCACGCGGATTTTGTGTACTAGTGGGATGGGATGGGTACCTAGGGCGAGGGAGATGGGTGCATCGACTGAATCGTGTTGGTTGGGCCGGTAGAGGAAAAGCTCCGATTTTGAAGGGGAGCAGGTCAGGCCGCGCTCCCGTACATATGCGTCGATGGTGGTTAGTGCCAATTGTAGATGTTCTTCTATTTCGGCATCGCTGCCATGGTTTGCCCAGACAGTGATGTCGTCGGCGTAGAGGCTGAAATGGATGTCGGGAATTTGAGCTAGCTGTTGTGGTAGGTGAAGAAGTGCTATGTTGAATAAAATAGGGGAGAGGACGGCTCCCTGGGGCGTACCTCGTGCTCCCAGCGTGATCCCTGGTAGGCTGTGGTCGCCGAAGGTAAGCGTGGCTGTGCGGTGGCTGAGGAAGTCTCGGATGTTGTTGTACATCCTGGCGACGACTCCCAGGGTCGTAAGGTTTTCTAGGATAGCTGAGTGTGTAACGTTATCAAATGCCTTAGTGAGATCCACCCCTACGATAGCTTTAGTGTTGGAGCTCTGTGAGTCGAGAATGTGATGTTTTAGCTGCAAGAAGACGTCCTGTGTGGAAAGCCCTGGTCGAAATCCAAACATGCTAGTGGGCATGAGATTGTTGCTTTCTAGGTATTGGCAAAGCCTGCGCTGGAGTACATGCTCCATGAGTTTGCCAACAGAAGATGTGAGGGAGATGGGTCTGAGGTTAGAAGTAAGCAGAGGTTTGCCAGGTTTGGGTATGAAAATGTTTCTCGCCTCTTTCCATTGTGGTGGGAGGGTGCCCAGTCGCCAGCACTCATTAAAGTATTCTGTAAGTGCAGCAATGGATTGTGCGTTGAGATTCCTGAGGGCTTTGTTATATACCCCGTCTGGGCTGGGAACTGAGGACGTGTTAAGTGTCTGGAGTTCAGCCTGTACCTCTGCTTCTGTAATAGGTTGGTCAAGCTGGTCGTAAGGAGTGCCTGCATAATCAGGGTGGTGTGCAGGAGGGTATGTGGGGAAGTATTGATATCGAAAGTCTTGGAGGAGGTCTGGTGGAGGTATATCTGAAGTGTGCATGAGCTTGGTGAGGGCGTGTCTCTGGGTAGTCTTAGAGTGAGTGGAGTCTATTAACTGCCGAAAAAGGTTCCAGGTCTGAGGCACACTCATATTGCCATCAAGCTTGTTGCAGATAGATTCCCAGTTTTGACGTGAAAGATTCGCTGCGTGTGTTTCTATCTCTTTGTTAAGGCGGGCGAGGCGACGCTGAAGTGTCCGGTTCCATCGCTGCCTTTGCCAGCGGCGCTCTAGGCCTGTTTTAGCCTCCCATAAATGTAGGAGGCGGGAGTCAATTGTGTCGTTTGGGCAGTCTTCGGGCACAGTACAAGTTACGGATCGGACATCGCTTAGCTTCTTGGTCGACGCGGTGATGTCCGTGATGGGGACGAAAGTGCGTGCTGTTCTACATGAGCGGAAAGAGTCCCACTTTGTAAGAGTGGAGCCTCTGGGAGGCCTGCGATGTAGTTGAATGTGTAAGAGAATCTCGATGATGAAATGGTCGCTACCAAGATTCTCTTGTGTGTTGCACCATGTGGCGTGAGGGAGTAGATGTGCGAACATGAGGTCTGGCGTAGTGTCTTTACAGACACTGTTTCCCGTGCGTGTAGGAGAGGTGGGGTCTGTGAGCAGGGAGAGACCGGCTTGTTGCGCGGCTAACCATACCCGACGTCCTTTCGGTGTGTCGTGTGGGTAACCCCAGGCTGTATATGGGGCGTTAAAGTCTCCCACGACGAGTAAGGGGCACTTGTTGGCTATGCACTTCGCGAGGGTAAAGAGGCGTTCGAGTTACCTTGAATGCACTTAGGGTGGCTATGTACATTCAGGATGAAGACACTGTTCGCTCGAGCGTTTTGCGGCACAAGCTCAATAAGAAGGTGATCAATGTCTTCAATCACTATGGAATGGGAGATGGTGGTGATTGAACGACGAACCAGAAATGCTACCCGAGTGGGTGTGGGGGATAGGGGCAGAACAGGAGCATAGCCGGGTAGGGTGAGGGGGTTTGAGGGTTCCTGCAGGGGAAGGATGTCGGGTCCTGTAGCGCAGGACAGCAGTTGGTGGATTACGTGACGCTTCTGACCAAATCCCCGGCAGTTCCACTGCCAGAGTGTAAGATTACGGAGTGGAACTGCCATCATGACAATCTATAAAGGACGGAGCTGTAACAGGGGGTTGGGAGCCCTGAACTATGGTAGGGATAGGGTTGGCCTGTTCCTCTGGTGCTTTAGGCTTCTTGCGTGTGTTTGGTGTGGGGTCACGCTTTGGGAGTCGGGACTCAATATAGTTAGAGCGTTCAGAGAATCCTTGCGTTAGCACATCGAATCGGTGGTTAAGAATAGCGTTGTCTTGTGTTATGCGGATTACTGCGTCTTTGATGGGTGTGCATTCCTCGTTGATGCGAGTTATAGCGTCCTGCAATTTTGCCTCAAAGCGAGCTGCAAATGATTCAAGCAGGGTTGGTATGTTGTTTAATGAGATGGGTTTGGAGGGAGGGGGCGTTGTGCACGGAGGTGAATTTGTAAAGGAATCAGTGTCAGCCTGCATTGCCAGCAAATCAGGAGAGGAATTAGGCTCGGAGTGGGAGGACGAGGTATCGGCGGTAGGCGGGTTGGGAGGAGTAGTTTAAGATGTGGTAGGAGCGGGAGCACGTGGAAGGGTAGAACCAGCGGCAAGAGCACTTATCTGGGCTTCCAGCTTGGCGATGTGTTGACGCAAGGCAGCGGCTTCTGCTCGGGCTGCTGTAGCTTCTGCTTTAGCGGCTGCTGCCTCCTCCTGAGATTTTGCCAGGGCTCGTTGTAGACTGGGTTGTGCAGTCAAGGATGTCGTGTGCCTGCGTGAAGACGCAGAGGTGTCCGAGACTTGTTTCAACGGCACTGACCAAGCTGGTTTGTTTTGGTTGGGCTGTGGGAGTCCGGATGACAAATGGGGAAAATTTTCTCTGGATAGGACCAAGTCGTGCTGCTGCGTTTGTGGGTGGTTTGGCTGTTTCCGTGGATGGGGGAGGTTTCGTCCCTTGCAGGATCCCGTGCCTGTCAGGTGTGGGCCCTCACACAGAATGCACTTGGGCGTGCAAAGTGTGTCTTCTTGGGAGTGTTGTGTTCCACAACGGGGGCAGGTATTTGTCTTGGGACTCGGGCATACGTCGTGGTGGTGACCCGGCTGTCTGCAGTTTGTACAGGCATCCGGACTGCCACGGTTTGGGGTGCAGCGGTGGATGGCTCCCATGTATTTGATGGAGTGAGGGACTGTGGTTTCGTCGAAGGTGATTAGGATGGAGTGTGTCTTTCCCATGCGTCGTGCTGCTAGAATGGTGTATTCAGGATTTCTTTTGACCAGGTCATGGTACAGTTGCGTCGGCGTCTCGTCGTCATAGGCGTTCGTGATGACTCCTCTGGTAGCCCCCGGTGGTGGTGCTACGTATGCCGCGCAGGGATATGTTTTGCCTCCGAGGGTGAGAGAGGTCAGTGTCTTGAGAGTCTCGACGGTTGGGAAATGTGTGGTTGCCATGGTGAAAGTATTGTTGGTCGGGTGGATGCGCAGGCAGAAGTCGTCCGGTGGAATGATATCGAGCTGGGTCTGCACTGTCTTCAGGAGCCGGGGTGCTGGGACACTAGGAGTCGTAGTTCACCTCGCGGGCGAATGACTACTCGAATAGCGTTAGGTGGGAGTGGTGGCAGCTGCTTGCTCCGCTGTACTGTGAGGCTAGCCTCCTTAGTCGCAGGTGGTAGACGGGCCTGCGTCTTGCCGCTGCCGGTTACGGCTGCTGCGTGGCGCGACGCGTTGTTGGCGTTCGGGTGAGCTGCGTCTGAGGTAGCGTTGTCAGAGCGGTAAGGTTTCGGCGAACTGGCTGGTCGGGAGGCGTAGGCTTTATACAGCACCGGTGTCCAGTCGCTTGAGTTTTTCTCTTCCGCGGTGATAGTGCGGCCTTCAACCGTTACCTCCATGACAACGGCTGCCGTCGCCGACGGAGTCGACGGAGGGGAGGAATCCTAGTGCGGCCTAGCTGTGCGGCTTGGCGTCTCGGTCCGATAATTGGTCTTCTCTCAAAATAGGTCGGATTTTGCCCGTAATGGGCGGCTTTCCTGTCCTCCTTAGGCAGTTATGTCGGTTTTCGAGCAGATTAGTGGCCGTAGGATAGATTGGGTAGGAAAAGCACGTACCGTTTGCCGGAGCCGACGTTGCAGGCATCCGATCCCGTTGGCCCCCTAGCGGCGAATCAAGAAAGAGAGAAAGTGGTGCCGTAGTGGAGGTCTACGGAATAATTTCGACCACCTGGGCGTCATCAGGAGCGCTTTTATTCACACGTACGCGGTGACCACAAAAAGGCGCCACGTGGCCGTACTTACTTAACTGAATTGGTACTGCTCGCGTATGCTTATCCGTGCAATCTGTCGCCGAGCATGGTCAGTGCAGTAGCCAGTTACATCCAAGGCGAGTATTTAAGCGAAGCCAGTCGAGTCGCAACCAACCAACCAACGAGCTGGGTGAGCTCGCGAAGCAACGCAACATTTACTTGTGCTGCTTTGAGGTCCGCTAATGCCTGAGGTGTGTCGTGTAGTGCTTACCTGGCGCCATTCTGCAGCCGAGGCACTCTCCCGCGTACGCCATCATGCAACGTGTATTGCAAGTGCCTCAACCTCCAACGGATGCATTTCTGCCAGCAGAGCAGCAGTTCTGTGCAGTCGAGCACAATGCGGGAGCTGAAGAGCGGGGCGCGCCTCAGCAGTCGGGAAGAGCGGACGTGTCTCACGTCGGCTCCGCCGAATTTTATGATCCTTTCCCGAAGCATTTGCCGAAGCGCTGCGACACCATCTGGCTACACTTCCAGAACAACGAGGAGACCACCCACCCTTGTGCAGGTGGGACCGTTTTCTCAAATCCTTCGAGAATTTGAAGACCAAGCGGATCGCGCGAGTTGCTAAGCCTAACAGTTATGCCACGACTCAGCTGCCCGCCGCGGCTCCGCGGGCAAATTCTGCCGCAAACCATGACGACCCTGATGGGATACGACCCGGAGGGGATGCAGATTGTCACCATGCCGCAGGCGAAAACCCCAGTTTTCGACAAGGTTACGGAGGCGATTATCCAACGCAAGATAGAAGAGTGGGAACGCGCATCAGCCCGTGACAACCACTCGGCACTGCAAAAAGGTCGAACGCCAGATGGACGCGTCACCGCGGCAGGGGATACGCCGCTGCAGCAGACGCCCCGCACGCAAGTCAAGCGTTGGAAGCCTCCTCCGCAGCCGCGTCTGGACAAGCAAGATGCAGTGATCATAATCAAACCTAAAGGAACGCTGGATCTCAGCAAATTCAGGGGAAGCAACGCGGTCGGAAACGCCTTGCACATTGCTGTTGGCGTCGACAAGGGCTCAGCCGAGCTCAGCGTTTGGCCCATATGGGAACAGAACATCATCGTCGTCGGAGTGCGAGACGCCCAAATAATCAGAAAGATCCTGGCAATTCACGAAATTCAGCTTGGGGACAAGGCACAGGCAGTGTACTCCTACCCCCGCCCCTCCGACGACACTTGCTTGCAAAGGAGTAATACAAGTGGACCCGAGGGTTTCCAACGAAGACATCACGAACGCGCTTCGCTCCCCGGACGCACCAGTGGTGAGCGTGAGAAAATTAGGTTCCTCCAACGTGGCGGCCATCACGTTTGAAGGAAGAAAGGTTCCGTTTCACGTCTTCTACTACGGTGAAGCGGTTCCAGTACGCCTATACAAGAAAACAACGCCAGCCTGCGCACTGTGCGGGAAACTTGGACACCGGGTGGATGTTTGCCCTTGCCCTTCGAAGTCAAGATGTCCGCAGTGCGGTCAGCAAGATGTTCCAGAATCCCACGACTGCCAACCCAAGTGCACGGTCTGCGAAGGTCCACATCCCATGGGGTCGAATCAGTGCAAGTACAAGTACCGAACATCACAAAAAACCAAGCCCAAGACAGGAGAATTCAACCACCGGTCAAGATCCAGGCTTCGGAGCCGGTCCGGCAGCAGAGGTCCATCGAGCAGCGGGGACCGACTGACCCACCAGGACCAGTCCAGCAACAACTCAGCACCACCCGGCTCACGCTCTTCAAGCAATGGACCTGGGACTACCGATAATGTGTCGCACAACAACGGCAGTCGTCCAGCCGAGAAGACAACAGGACCCCATAACAAGGAGCAGCGCAACGGCAGCAAGGTGAGCTGGGTAGATGAAGCTGCCTCCTCCCCCGAAGCGTTGGCTTACAAACGACTTAAAGCAGAGATTGAACAACTAAAATCAGAAAATAGCACATTGAAACAGCAGTTAGTCATCGCAGTCAATCCAAACAACACATTACCTCCATCGACGCAACAGGCATGTCCGATGGAAGAAGATAGGGCAGAGCTACACCCTCCATCTCCACACCAGTCAGATGCTAGCACCCCCGAGAGGCAAGCAACTACACCAGACGCACCCCACCAGGCACCAACTCCGCAGGCACCACCATCGCAGGCACTAAAGCAGCAATATACAGAGCACCCCCAAACCCAGGAACGCATCACTCGCTTGGAAAAAACAATTCAAGACCTCATTGAAAATAAATTACAAATTATGATCGAGACAACAATCAAAAGTATGTTCGAATCAGTTATTAAACCCATGATGGAAAACCTCGAACCAGTTTTAATAAGGATGCAATCGCAGGAGATCAGAATTGACCGCAAACTTCAGGAATTATCAGATGTTTCTCACAACAGAGGCACAAAGCTGCAAGGTAAAATGGGAACTCGTCGTCTACCAAGCACTCAGCCAGATCTACAACCTGAGGGCGCATCACATGATGAGGCACAAGTTTCTAGTGTTCAGCATGGCTCCACAACGTAGACATAAACTTACTATCCTACAGTGGAACTGCAGGGGACTAAAACGGAAGAGGGAAACATTACAGCAATACATAGACTCTCATCCCGATACGCCGCAAATAATAGCCCTGCAAGAAGTGAATATGGAGGCTAAGATCAGAGGATACTCAACACATCAAACAAATTCCACGACATGCATCTTGGTCCACAAATCATGCACGGCAATCACTGTAGACCTTAATCTAGACAGCGACATTGAATATACCTTCATAAAAATACTGCCACAGCACAGAAACAGCAAGGGTACCTATATACTCAATATATATAGTCGCCCCAAACAGCACCGCGTAGCCTTCGACGTGATCTTTCTTAAAGCCCTAAGAGAAGCCCAAAAAGCTCCCCTAGCTATAGTTGGCGACTTTAATGCTTCTAGCCCCCTATGGGGATACCCCAGGGAAGACACGAAAGGCAGAAAACTAGCATCCGCCATCGCTGACATGGCCCTGACCCTACTCACGGACCCGCAGCACCCGACGCGAGTCGGCACCAGCGTAACGCGGGATACTTCTCCCGACCTCACGCTCGTCCGCAATGCCCGCAACTATGAGTGGCTCAATACAGGAGAGACCCTAGGCAGCGATCACTACGTGCTGCAGACCATCTTCGAAAGCAACAAGCACAGCAAACCACGAGGGCAAGCCACAATTACAGACTGGGAGACATTCAGAAAGGACACCAAACTAACCACATCCGAACAAATAACCAGCTACGAAGATTGGGCGGCTTCCATTCTCGACCTTAAAGAAAAGCTCACAAAGTCTCTTGCCACCACGGAGGACCACCCAGCTGTTGACAACCACCTCCTACACCTTTGGGAAGCAAGACGTAGTCTTATAAAACGGTGGAAAAAACAAAGACACAATCGGAAACTAAGACTTCGAATAGCCAAGCTTACTATTCAAGCAGACCAATACGCATGGGACCTCGCTCGCACCAATTGGCTAACGAAGTGCGAATCCCTCAAAGGCCACCTAGACACCAAGGCTACATGGAACCTTCTGCGATGCCTAATTGACCCTCCGAAAGCGAAGAGTGAACAACACAGAAATTTGCATCGAGCCCTACACAGCTTTCAAGGCACGGATCATGAACTCGTGGATGAACTCACGCGTCGCTATATCTGCACCGCGCGAGACCCACAACCCTACAATAAGGAGTACCGTGGGGAACCGAACGAAGACCTAGACAGAGATTTCACTTCAGAGGAAATCATCGCAGCACTAGCAGATATGCGCCGAGGCACAGCCCCGGGACAAGACAAAATTACTGTCGGACTTCTGGCCAACCTCGGCACGGAGGCTCTGCAGCAACTCACGGATTACATAAATGAATGTTGGCGTACCGGCACCATTCCACAAGCATGGAAAACAGCCAATGTACACTTTATTCCCAAACCCGGCAAGAAAATCAGCATTGAAAACCTGCGCCCCATATCCCTCACGTCGTGCGCAGGCAAACTCATAGAAAAGGCAGTCCACACCCGTCTCTCCAATTATCTTGAGGACAATGAGCTACTGCCACACACGATGTTTGGATTCCGGGCACACTTGTCCACCCATGATGTGCTTCTGCAAATCAAACGTCAAGTCATTGATCCCGTACGCACAAACAGTAACCGAGCGCTTCTAACACTTGACCTCAAGGGATCGTTTGACAATGTCAAACACTCCACAATCCTCAACAACCTCCACAGCATGAACTGCGGACAGCGAGCCTACTCGTACATCGGCGATTTCCTTACGGACAGAACCGTCAACATCAGCATCGGCTCAAAACACACAACGCAAGTGAAGATGGGCACGAGAGGCACTCCGCAAGGGGCAGTACTATCCCCACTTCTCTTCAACATTGCACTCCTAAATCTCCCACCTCTTCACAATCAGGTACAGGGCATACGCCACGCCCTGTACGCTGATGATATAACCATCTGGACAACCACGGGAAGTATGGGAATGATTGAAGAACAACTACAAACCGCGGCGACAACAGTTCAAAATTATGCCCGGGCGTGTGGACTAACGTGCTCCCCCGAAAAATCCGAACTGATAGTTTTCCGTCAACGCAAGAATCAAGACACCATCAATATCCGCGTAGACAACTCACCCATCAAGGAAGTTCAGACCATGAAGATACTGGGTCTGTACATAAATAACAACGGCAACAACCTTCTTGCCCTCCAGAAACTACGGCTCCTGAGCGAGCAAGTCGCCAGGATGATCGCCAGGATAACGACGCGCCAATCGGGGATGCGAGAAGACGATACTCTGCGACTGGTGCAGGCTTTCGTTGTAAGCCGCGTCGTCTACGTAGCGCCCTACCTCCGCCTTAAGAAGCGTGACATCAAAAACCTCGACATCATAATCAGAACTGCCTACAAGAAGGCACTGGGACTCCCTCTTGCGACATCGACGGACCGGCTCTTGCGACTGGGTGTGCACAACACCATCGATGAGCTGATAGAGGCACACCTTACGGCGCAGGTGGTACGGCTCTCCACAACTCGAACTGGCCGACAAGTCCTGAGTGATTTAAACATGAATTGCCCCCGACAGCTAGACACCAAAACCGACATCCCAGCCTCATGGAGAGAACAACTCAAGGCAGCTCCACTACCCAGGAATATGCACCCTGATTTTCACCAGTCAAGACGACAAGCACGAGCCGAAGCCATGAAAAGACACTACGGCGGGCGCGAGGGTGTGTTCTATGTCGATGCTGCGGGTCCCGAGCAGGGAATGACGGCCGTCGCGGTAGTGCACCAAAATACAACAGTCGACGGACTAGTACTGGCTAGCCAGGACATACTGGCTGCGGAAGAAGTGGCGATTGCTCTAGCTGCAACACACACTAGCTCAATATACATTCTCACAGATTCACAGACAGCGTATCGCAATTACCTCAGGAGCAGGGTCGCACCGCTAGCAGCTAAAATCCTGCAAGATAGCTACATCCGTGGCTACCAACCCACACATAAACACTTAATATGGGTACCAGGTCACCAGGGCATCCCAGGGAACGAGAGCGCACATGCCTCAGCCCGAGCATTTCTCCCCCGGGCACCCAGTGCGGATACCGTGGAACCTCCTACCCCACTACTAACTTACAATGACATACTTCAGCACTTAAGATTATCCCGTCGGGTCTACCCTCCGCCGGCTAAGACACTAGATAAAGGGGAGGAACAACACCTCCGAAAGCTACAGACCAACACTTACAACAACCCACGAAGACTACATGCCATGGATCCGGAGTCATTTGACTCACAATGCAAATTCTGCAGGGAGAAGGCGGACCTGTACCATATGGTATGGGCCTGCCCACGAAATCAGGCGATCACTGTTAATAACCAGCCAACGCAGGAGGGGTGGGAGGCAGCTCTGTCCAGCTCGGACGGAAAGAGTCAAAAGCAACTCATCGAAAGAGCCCGGACAGCAGCCTACGCCAATGGGGTTCCGGACTGAGAGCCCCAACCACGGCTACAACCTCCTAAACCATTTCATTAAAAATATTTTCACCACCGCGGGAGCTGAACACTTCTTCCCCTTCTTAACAGCGCACTGGAATTTCCGTTCACCGGTGTGCATCTCGCATGCCGGCCTCGAAGGAGTTCCATTTCTTTGCGTTTCGCAGTGAAGGCACGGCGCTGCCCAACGGAACCCAGCAGCGCGTTTTAGATGTCGCCTCTCATTTGGCACTCTTACTTGTTTTAGGTCTTGCCAGATAATCCCGCGGAGATGTCTACTCGCGCTAGGCACACACGGATGCTTCGCAATCTCACATATGTCTGTGGTTGCGCGCTCCTCACCCGTAAGAGCTGTACGCGCGGAAAGCCCTTTCGTACGTGTGACTAACACGGCCTAATAGCTTTTCGCTCACTCCTTTGCATTCCGGATGCGACGACAAGCTAGCAATTATATGGACGGGATGATTATATTGAAGCTCTTGTACGCCTCACTTAATGCTAGCTCTCAGCTGTATTTATGATGCCATAGACGCCGTTCGGTTGCTCGGTGTCCGAATTGCACATGCTGGCCGATGTTTTCTAATGTCTTCGGCACATTCTGAGAACATAGCACAAAAAAAAAATCTGGTGTCTCTCCCATGCAGCCACCATCTCTTCCCATTTAATGAAAATGCAGTGTAAATTAAGCCAGAAAATTCTAAGTAAGATGTCTAAGTTAAGCCTCAAGGGACAGTAAGGTTCTGTTCTGTTATTCTGAGAAAAAATAAAATTAACAGAACTTCTACAGCTTAAATGTTAGGGTCTTTTACACACAAAAAAAAGAACACTAAAAAATTGGCTACGGCTTAGCTCTGGTTAAATCTGGAGAATTGCGAAAGCAACACCTGTGCGTAGCCATGTATTGTTGTGCGAGCTACACTGCTCACAGTGTGGCCGTTTCGCGTGCTCTTGCACGACCATACTGTGCATTCGCGAGTAGCAAGGGACGTCCCTGCGCACAGCTGGCGTGCCCCGCCGCGCGCGCGCTCGCCTTCCATTCCTTGAAATGATCGGAGTGTAAAACGTTTCTAACGCCAACGTACACAACGAACGCTGACGGCATATATGGCTTCAGCGCCGCGTTTCTGGCATAACTTTGTGAATGCCGACGCATGCTGCGCACACCAATCACTACCGCCACTTAGCTTAAAGCATGGTTGTGGTATCCACTGTTTCAAGAGGGCAGTTATGCGCCTTCCCTCTGGTTCAGGTGGACACCTGGCCCTCACCTCGCGCTACGTATATCCTGGCATAGCAGAGGTGCTGTTGTGTTGCTGTCGTTACTGAGAGAAGGATGAAAAGGAAATTGCACGACTTGCCTACTGGCTTGAGCCGAGCCACCACCGCTGCCACGTGCAGATAGAGGAGAGTTAAAAGGAAAGAGTGAAAGACGAGAAAGAAGAGAAAAGATGCGCGTCGCAGCAACAACCGCGTCCGCTCAAGCGGACGCAGGCTGACAAAAACAGATAAGCGGCCGGAGAGCAGAGCTACGCCATTGCCAATTTTATATATGGTTGGTTTATGGCGTTTAACGTCCCAAAGCGACTAAGGCTATGAGAGACGCCGTAGTGGAGGGCTCCGGAAATTTCGACCACCTGGGGTTCTTTAACGTGCACTGACATCGCACAGTACACGGGCCTCTAGAATTTCTCCTCCAAAGAAATTCCAGCCGCCGCGGCCGGGATCGAACCCGCGTCCTTTGGGTCAGCAGCCGAGCACCATAGGGAACCGCAGCTCAGGTTTGCCGTGTCGACTGCACCGCCTTAACACACAGCATAGCGAGAGGAGCAAGCAGTTCTGGGGGCGCTCTTGGTGCTATTCCACGCCACCTTCCTGAGCTTATTGGCATGAGCTTCTGCGCGCTGTCGAAGCCACACGTGGTGCGTGTCAGTTATCGGGGTTATGTCTACAGAAGCGAGGCAGATAGTGCTATCAACCAAACGCGGGCTTCTAATCGTTCAGAATGTGCCCTCGCGTTTGTAGCGGCCCAAGCGACTGACGGCAGCAGTTTTTAGTCGAACAGTGGAATAACTGCAGTGCCACCTGGGAAGCGCACGTTCCCTATAGCCACTGAGCCACCGCGGCGGCAACCACACAGATAGCGATGCGCAATCGCTACTGCGCATCAGTAAGGGAGAGAGAGCGAGAGAGGAGACATTCGACGAGACGATGGGGAGCGCGCGGCAGCGGCGCGGGCCACGGCGCGCCAGCTGTGCGCCTAGTGACGTCTCCCGCTCCTCGCGCATGCGCAGCTTCGCCTTTCCAGAGTTCAGCGAAATGGCGACTAGCGTAGTGTTGCTTTCGCAACAATATTTCGGAACATTGCCGTGAGCTACACGATGTAATGTGATGAGCGCTCGTATCTCCACAGATTTCAGCAAAAGTTTTGTCGCACTGCAGGGAAGCCGCATCGGCTTTTTGAAAGAAGCGGTAGAGCGGTACATAGCAGACATCGAGGATGGCTCCCGAAGAGTGGCCATCGTTACATACAGCTCCAGTTCCACGGTAGTCCACACGCTGATGACAGTGAATGGGACCACCAGGCAGGGGTTCTTGAATGCTATCACCAGGCTTCACGCCGATGGAGGCACCAGCATTGGATCCGGTCTCAGAAAGGCTCTGAAGGCAAGGCCATCTTTTTATTTGCGTGTGCAGTTTTTTTTTCTCTAATTATGCCTACAACGCCATTAAGCATCGCAACACAGTATGGCCTGCGTGATTACATGGCCTTGGCGTGGCAGGATATTAGCAATTGATATGTGTCGGGCTGTCCGATGGAGAAGGCCCTAGCATAGGATGCGGCCAGGAGACTGCACTGAACAAAAGCGCATCTTTCCCACCACTTTTACAATGAATCAATTTTTTATATACCGCCAAAAGCATTCTTTGCATTTTTGCTTCATATCTGTTCATCATCAAATTCATCATCGTCATCAGCTCGACTACGCTCTCTGCAAGGGGAAGGCCTCTACCATGTCTCTTTAACTAGCCCTGTCCTTTGTCAGTTGCGGCCACGTCATTCCCGCAAACTTAGTGATCTCATCCGCCCACCTATCTTTTTGCCTTCCCCTGCTATGCTTGCCTTCTCTTGCAATCCACTCCGTCACCCTTAAGGACTATAGGCTATCCTGCCTTCGAATCGCACACCCTGTCAAAGACCATTTCTTCCTGTTGAGTTTGACTATGATGTCGTTAACTAGCTTTTGTTCCCCCACCGACTCCGCCCGCTTCCGATCTCTTAACATTGCACCTGCCATGTTACTTTTCATAGCTCGCTGCCTTCTCCTTAACCTATGCTGAACTCCCTGGGTTAGTTATAACCAACTCCTCTTCCTTGCTTATAGATATCGCCCAATATTTGTACATAACTCTTCTACACCCTGATTCCGCAATGCGTCCATGACAGCAGAATTTTCCACAAAGTAAAGTTTTCTGGTTATCAATGAAGGCTATATATAGTGGTCGGTTATATTCTGCGCTTTTCTGTATCACCTGATTGATAGTGCTAATGTGGTCTATTTTCGAGTATCGTTTACGAAAGTCTGCGTCACCATTTGTTTGAACGAACTTTAATGTTGTTCTGACTGTATTAGCGATTACCTTGGTAAATACCTTGTAGGCAACGGACAGCACAATTTCCTCTCCGTTCTTCAACAACTCTGCTTTTACTTGATCCTCTTCATAGTGCGATTAAGTGTCTGCGTGGCAGCACGTGCATGATTACGTCACCCAGAAAGGATACAGTCGTATAACATATAAAACAAATAGTCACATTAACCACTGATGAGCAGGCGGATACGCGAGAGAAGGGAAGTATACTTTGCGTCACGATCGGGTTCAGGGCCTCCGATGCTCATTCGGATAACCATTGTTAAACGGTTTTTGGGACGTTAACGTCCAAAGGGACTCCTGCTATAAGGGAGGCCGTAGTGGACGGCTCAAGAAACTTCGACCACCTGAGGTTCTTTAACAGGCACAGACATCGCACAGTAACGGAATTCGAATTTCGCCTCCATCAAAATTCGACTGCCATGGTTGGGATCGAACCCGCGTCTTTAAAATCAGCAGCTCAGCGCCGTAACCACTAATCCGTCTCGGCGGCTCGGGTAGCCGAGGTTGCCGTCGCCGGTGGAGGGAGAACAAGCTAGAGTGACCCTGTCTCCGAGCAGGGAACATTATGTATACTTGTATGCCTGTAGTTGTCTATATATCGGCTCCGGAATCGGGCTTGCGGATTTGACGACGACGATGCGAAATGGCGGGGACTTTGGCATGATACAACTAGCGGTTTAAAATATATAGGAGCTGATGCAAGAGGAAACAAGGGCTTCCACCCCCACCAAGCGAACAGTTTTCTCAACTGAACAAATTCATTGTGTCTTCAAGCGGTTCAGCCAGTAGCCTGGAACATAAAGTGGAGTGGTGCAACCGAGAGTCTGCACCGTGTGTAGACGAAACCGATCATGCCGCAGTAGCATAAAGCATTAGCTTGAAGTGGGAACATAGGAACATTAAAAAGGGAGCAATTACTCATTGACATCAACACAAGCGCAGCCAAACGGCTACAAAGGAAAGCTACACAGCTTTCTCAGAAACTTCACAGTTATAGAAAAATTCGTCCTGGTCCAGGGTTCGAACCCGGGACCACCGCTTCACGGGAGTGGTCGCTCTGCCAATTGAGCTAACAGGGACGCAAGCTTATGGCATAGCGACAGCGAATTGATCAATAACTCGAAATGGGAACAGTGCTGATCAAATGTTTAGGGGAATCCCCGAAGGTGGAGTAGATTTGTAATAAGGGAGTAATTACTCATTGACATCCACCCAAGCGCAGCCAAGCGGCTACAAAAGAAAGCTATACAGATTTCTCAGAAACTTCGCAGTTAAAGAAAAAGTTTTACCAGCACTGTTTCCAATTCGACTTATTGTTAAATGTGCTCTCACACTACCATATGCTTGCCGTCCCGATTAGCTCAGTTAGTAGAGAGACTGCCCCGGTGAAGCGATGGTCCCGGGTTCGGACCCGGACCAGGAGGAATGTTTCTTTAATTGCGAAGTTTCTTAGAAACCTGTATAGCTTTATTTTGTAGCCGTTTGGCTGCGCTTGGGTGGATGTCAGTAAGTAATTGCTCCCTTACTACAAATCTACTCCACCTTGGGGGATTCCCCTAAATATTTGAGCAATAGGACCATTAAACTGAGCGTCTGAGTAATATTGTCCCTGCATTGACAATGCATGTGTGATAATGTATTGCATATCATTAGTAAAAACAGCAGCGAAATTTTTACTTGCTGCATTCAAGCTTAGTTGGTTCGTTGCTGTTTCTGATATCCAGGCTTCATTGATTTTCCAAGCCATTGTTCCAGACCGCCGCCCTGCCATTGTTTTCCAGACACATTGCTTCCAGAACTGGTGCACCTCAGAGAGTTTTGTTCTATACCTGTTCCTATTCTTGGCGGCCACGTAGCAAGGAAGTGAGTCGCCGAACCGAGAGCGTATTGGTCAGGCATGCCTGCAGTGCCCAGGCCTTGCATTGCAGCTGGGCGCCATATGAGCTCCATATGTGCAAAAACACGTCACATAAAAACGAGTTACAAAAACAATTTTTGATAAGCACATGCGACCGCAGAGCACCTATTAATAGCAATGCTCCAGAACTCCGCCCTTTATTATACTGACAACTGTTGACGTCAGTCAGAGCAGGCTTTGTAAAGTTATCCACCGCTTAATATTTATTTTCAGCACCTAGGAAACGACACTGAAACGCCAGAAGGCGCATTCATCGTACTTGTATCTGACGGGAAAGAGAATGAAGCTCCATTCATCAAAGATGTGCTGCCAGAGATTGTAGCGGCAAAGGTGGTGGTCAGCACCCTGGCGCTGGTGCAGAGTGCAGACGGAAACCTCGAGACTCTCGCCACAAAGACGGGCGGGAAGGCGTTCGGCTTCAGTGAACTCCGGGGAAACATGCGACGTCAGCTCAAGAGTGCCTTCGTTTCTTCAACGACGACAGAGGCCGACAACTCTGTGCGAATCCACACGGTACGGTAGATCAGGTGGCCCGCACAGTTTGATCGTGGTCTCAGTAGTGGGGCACTTGTATAGCTGCGAGCAATGCAAACAGGAACATTTAGCTCATGCACGCAAAAACAGATTACTGATTTATTCTGCCTCGATCTTGAAACACCATCAAAGGGATCACGCGCCTGTAAAAATACAACTGGAAAAACCTGTCGGCAGCTTCTTGTTGTTCTCGACACAGTAGGGCAACCCTGCAATCCGTACCCCATATATCCTCGTGGCACTTCTTTTAGCAGAGCTCCCTTAGAGGCCTGTGGATTCTTGGTAGCTGTCACGTAGGTCTTTAGATGCGGTTCTCCAGAAACGGCTTAGACGTATTTTGTCCAGGCGAGCTCTTACGGAAGACAATGTATTAAAGCGCGAAGTGCAAAAGAGTGGTTGGCCGATAACTGCGCGTCCTCGAATCAGGATAGACGCGGATGAACAGGCAAGAAATATCGGACACGGAAAAGTACAAGAGACACCATGTTAGGGATTTCATGTTTTGAAAACAAAAATACGAACCTAACTAATTATCGTGCTGCAGTCGCGCTAACAACATATTCCATTTCATGCAGCTGAGGCCTACACGTAGTATTATGACGCGCCTCTGCGCAGCGAATCGCAGAGGGCGCTGCCGCTCCTGCTGCTAACGGTCTCCAGTGCCCATGAGCGGTCACCCCTGGCCGCGACGTGCAGAAACCTGGGGCGCGATTACGAGTTTTTGTCTCAATTTTGAGACTCTGACGTCAAAATGACGACACCGCGAGTTGTTGACGGCGGAATCAACCAATTAGCAGCGAGGTTGTGGTGTCTAATAGTAGGGTTCCACCCAGGAAGCATTTAGTTGCGCAATAAGGGACCGTATACTAAAGTTTCGCTGTAAACACGCAGTTAATTATCTGAAGAATGTTTTATTTCGCTAACAAACTATGTTTCAAACTCAACGACATGAAGCAAAAGAAGAAGCGTCCTCAATTTTGCAATTAAGTTTGCTCTTCAGTCACTTTTGCTGCCGCGAGGGTGCGCTGACGCTGGAAAAGCGTCGGTAGCGGCGGCTAGGCGGCGTGAGCTGCCGCCTGATTCAACCGATTCAGCCTTATCCCTCCACGCACATATTCAGCCATCGTAAACATGGCAGCCAGAAAAAAAATCAGCTGATTCGACGGCTGTCCTCTTTTTTTACACATTACGCAGAATCAAAGTACTGCTCAGACGTCTTAAGTGCGCGGAAAAATCTGTTTAAAGGCAGTGATTGCTACGAGTCTGCCGAGAACAATTTGGAAGGAGCGCTTGGCTCGAAAACCGGCGAAGGCAGCTTCAAGGCAAGTTCACACTGGCGAGTTGCAATCGTCGCGCTAGTATTCTAGGCGACCGATTTCGGTCAATTAGTTACGGTTTGCGAAGCACATGTAAAGCGGGGAGGGAGCGTAATAAATCGATTTAAGCCTGTCGCGCGACCTCCGCGACTCGCCAGTGTGAACTCACCTTGCTGCTATCGATGGCAAATGTGCTCCAAGGGCGATGCGTGATTATATTTATTTTTGTTCAGAAAATACCCGGCGACCATGAATAATCACACTGCAGCAACTGCCGACATACGGAAGCAGACCGGTGCAGCTGATGGGAGCTTGCAATCTCACTGCGGGAATTAAGAGCCGGCACGCCCGGTCACTGCGGCAACAATCACTCTTCCCGGAAGCCTCGTAACCAACTCATGCCGCCCGCTTCGGGTTAAGCACTTGATATTCGTGTTGGTGGTGCCGTTCCGTTCGGATGATGCTCGGATGACGCCGCCGGGGATACTGCGGTGGCGAAAGTTTATGCGAAGGAAGTCCACCTTCGCCGCCGCCTTGTCTTGAGGGGTCTCGCCGGAAAGCGCGCACCTTCTGCGACTTAACTTTGACAGTGGTCTCCGCAACTCACCGCAAACACTTGCACAGTCGGTTGGGCTACGCCGACGTTTACTTCATTTCCTACGGTGTCTTGAAACCCACCGGCGGCGAAGGCGCGCACAGGCACTTGCCGCTCCACTGACCGCGCACTCACCCGCACACCTCCAAGTTCAACGCCGAGTTCGTCGCACAGCCATTATGCTCCTTCCTATGTCAAAACGTCGAAACAACTCGTCCGGCACGTCAAAACCGTCTTCATGCACCCTCTTACACCGCTGCTCGCGCGGCCACCGGCCATGTAAACAACCGCCATTTTCTGTCTCGAGCGGTTTGAGACCACTCGTTCTAGTCTCAAAAAATCGTCTCAATCGGCTCGCATAATTAGGCAAGCAACGTCACCACTTCTGGCGCACTTCTGACGTCGACCGGTGACGCAAAAAACCAATATGGCCGCTGGTCACGACCGACCAATAGGAACGGGGCAAATGAGACACTTTTTGAGACACTTTCCGATTGAGACGATTTTGAGCAACTCGTAATCGCGCCCCTGGCGCCATCGTTGCGTGCGCACTGGCACTGACTTTGTGCCGTAGCAGTGGCAGTGCTCCTTATACTACAACTATTCTCATCTAGAGCCAAGGAGCTGCACGCCTCCAAAGACCATAGAGCTGTAGCCAGAACGGTAGTAGACTGGGATTTCTTAGGATTTCGGGCGCTTTTGACGCACAGCAATTATTTCCTGTCCTAGAGCTGAGGAACAACGTGAGGGGTGCATGACAGCAGTCGGAATGCTTGCATTGCTTGGCTTCACAGTTTAGAAAAGCAGCGTCACTGCTGGTCACTGTACTTTATTTCCATAATTTGCTGTTTCTTATTCAGCCTCATTAGTTTTGTCTCTTCATGCTAATCGAACATCAATAAGGTAAGCCACTTTGTGAAGAGAGTAATCATTTTTTCTTTTTTTGTAGTCACGCATCAAAATTACTTTTCACAACAATTCCTGATCTGTAAACGTTCGCGAAATCGATAATTTCCATGTACAGGCCTCTACAACCCTATGCCTTTTGGTGCTCGACTGTACCATGTTCCTGAACGTATGCATGTTGCAGCTATACGCGCCGAAGGCGTTAAATGAATTGGCTGTTTTTGAAGTAAGAGTGATCCAGCGTGGTGCTAATCACGAAGACGAACATTTGAAAGTTTTGTTCTGTCGACGGGCGCAGGAAACAAATTTGCCGTCGGCTTCTAACAGACGGTTTTCTCGTGCCCACATCTACAGAATACACGCCAACCTTTGCTGCACCTTCTTTTCGTTCCTCAATTTTCCTTCATTTACGCATGAGCTCTACTTGCACGGCTGAGGCTGACTGCATTCAGTTAATGCTGCGCGGTGACTTCTTCTCGCAACAGTTGCTTGATGTAGACGAAGAGTTCACGAGTTTACTTGAGAGGAAGTTCCAAGTGGACGCCGCCGTCGGCAACTCGACGGTGGTGTACGTGAAGCGAAACAGCCCATATAACACGCGAATCCACGCCAGCCTCATCGGTCCCAGCAGGAAGCCGTGCCAAGGTTGCCAGGAAACGGTGAGCGGGCAGGAAATAGCCATCACCGTACCGAGTCCGGCAATGGTAAGTGGCCGGCTCATTCATAGGATAGACTCCTGACCAGTTTGACTTCTGGAAGGAGACACATTTAATTGCCCATCACTGCGGCGTATATGTGCCAAAGGATGCATGCATGAAATCAGCATTCTATTAAACGGTACTGTGGGGCTTCGAATATTTGTTGTTCTCTCAGTCTTCTAGGCAGCGGAAAAATGCTTAAGTGCAACGTTTTTTCTTGTTACTGTTTTAATTTATGCGAGAAAACGAAATCGGTAATAACTTTAGATACTAAATTAATCAGAAGAACGTAAAAGAAACGAGAGCCACATGTTACGGGTGGGATTTGTTCCAATTTGCCTCCTCATGTCGCGTACGGTGCTCTACCCACTATTAATAATACTTAGATGGGAATAAGAAAAAGTATTAGAAAAAAACTGCGTCCAACCTGTTCCACTAAGTATAACGGGCTTAAAACAATATGAAGCAGAAGAGTAACAAATAATAAAAAAGAATTTCGCTTAGCATAAAAGAAAATATAAATAGAAAAAGAGAAATTATTTGCACTCTTGGAGCCGAAGCTATTCGAATGGCGTTTGAGGGGAGTTATTGTCTAATAAAGGTGAATAATAACTGTACGAGCAATACTAATAATAACATTAGTATAATAGTACCTTAAAATAATAATTAATAGATATAATAATATTATTTAACAAGTATATATATATATATATAACAAATTTAGGAGTTATAATACGCATGATGAGATGGCCGGACATCGGTATGTCGGCTACCGGTGAGCAGATGAACTTCAAAAAGGAGGGAAAAAGATGGTTGAGAGCTTAGCCACTGCTTCAGTCTCTTGCGGCATTGCGGATATTTGAGCGGAGGCTGACCTGGGCAGGTAAATTTAAGAAAATATTAAGTGTCTCCCCATTTCCTTTGACACGGCGTAATGATGAGTGCTATTAATGCTACATGTTCTGGCTGAGAACTGTGTAGTTGTAACCTTTGTTGCGTGACTTATTTTCTATATGGGTGACTGTTGTTTTGTGAAAGCTTTAAAGCTATGTTTGTGATCCGAAGAGGGTCTCAGAATTTGAGGTGCTTTCCGTTCGTAAATGTGCAAATTGTCTAGTGTGTGTTTTGAAAATGAGCGTGTTTTGTTAGTTTATTATGAATTACAGTGATGGGGCCACCTTATATACGCAGTGCATTGAGACCTCGAGCACACTGCAAGCTTGGAAGAAGGCTAACGTTTTCTTCATTCATAAGAAAGTGGACATCAGGGATTTGAAAAATTACAGAGCGTTAAGCTTACTGTCACTCATTGACGTCCACCCGAGCGCAGCCATACGGCTACAAAGGAAAGCTACACAGCTTTCTCAGAAACTTCGTAGTTAAAGAAAAAAAAACTGCTCCGGTGAAGCGGTGGTTCCGGCTTCGAACCCCGGACCAGGACGAATTTTTCTTTAACTACGAAGTTTCTGAGAAAGCTGTGTAGCTTTTCTTTGTAGCCGTATGGCTGCGCTCGGGTGGACGTCAATGAGTATCATCATCATCATCATCAGCCTGACTACACCCACTGCAGGGCAAAGGCCTCTCCCATGTCTCTCCAATTAACCCTGTCCATTGCTAGTTGCCGCCACTGTATCCCCGCAAACTTCTTAATCTCATCCGCCCACCTAACTTTCTGCCGTCCCCTGCTACGTTTGCTTTCTCTTCGAATCCACTCCGTTATCCTTAAGGACCAGCGGTTATCTTGCCTTCGCATTACATGCCCTGCCCAAGCCCACTTCTTCCTCTTGATTTCAACTAGGATGTCATTAACCCACGTTTGTTCCCTCACCCACTTTGCCCTCTTCCGATCTCTTAACGTTACACCTATCATTTTCCTTTCCATTGCTCGCTGCGTTGTTCTTAACTTAAGCTGAACCCAATTTGTTAGCCTCCACGTTTCTGCCCCATAGGTGAGTACCGGTAGGATACAGCTGTTATATACTTTTCTCTTCAGGGATATTGGTAAGCTACCATTCATGACCTGAGAGAACATGCCATACGCGCTCCACCCCATTCTTATTCTTGTAGTTATTTCCCTCTCATGATCCGGATCTGCGGTCACTACCTGCCCTAAGTAGACATATTCTCTTACTACTTCCAGCACCTCTCTAACAATTACGAACTGCTGTTCCCTTGCAAGGCTATTGAACATTACTTTGTTTTTCTGCATGTTAATTCTTAGCCCCACCGTTCTGCTCTGCCTCTCTAGCTGATTGATCATGCTTTGCAGTTCTTGTCCTGAGTGGCTTAGCAAGGCAATGTCATCAGCGAATCGCAAATTACTCAGGTATTCTCCATTAACTCTTATCCCCAACTCTTCCCATTCCAGTCCTCGGAATACCTCCTGTAAGCAGGCAGTGAAGAGCATTGGCGAGATCGTGTCTCCCTGCCTGACACCTTTCCGTATTGGAATTTTATTGCTGACTTTATGGAGAACTATAGTAGCTGTGCAATCGTTATAAATATCTTCCAACATTTTCACATAGCATTCTTCCACACCCTGATTCCGCAATACCTGCATGACAGCTGAGGTTTCCACTGAGTCGAATGCTTTCTCGTAATCAATGAAGGCTATATATAGGGGTTGGTTATATTCTGCGCATTTCTCTATCACCTGATTGATAGTGTGAATGTGGTGTATTGTCGAGTATCCTTTACGAAAGCCTGCCTGATCATTTGGTTGACTAAAGTTCAAGGTTGTCCTGAATCTATTAGCGATTACCTTAGTAAATACCTTGTAGGCAACGGACAATAAGCTGATCGGTCTGTTATTCTTCAAGTTCTTGACGTCTCCTTTCTTATGAATTAAGATAATGTTAGTGTTCTTCCAAGCTTCTGGCACTCTCGAGGTCCCAAGGCATTGCGTATACAGGGTGGCTAGTTTTTGTAGCACAATCTCTCCTCCGTCCTTCAGCAAATCTGCTGTTACCTGATCCCCACCAGCTGCTTTCCCTCTTTGCATTGCTCCTAAGGCTTTCTTTACTTCCTCCTTCTCTTTACTCCCTTATTACAAATCTACTCCACCTTGGGGGATTTCCCTAAACATTTGGCCAACACTGTCCCCACTTCGAGTTATTGATCAATTCGCTCTCGCCCTACCATAAGCTTGCCGTCCCGGTTAGCTCAATTGGTGGAGCGACTGCCCCGGTGAAGCGGTGGTCCCGGGTTCGAACCCCGGACCAGGACGAATTTTTCTTTAACTACGAAGTTTCTGAGAAAGCTGTGTAGCTTTCCTTTGTAGCCGTATGGCTGCGCTCGGGTGGACGTCAATGAGTAATTACTCCCTTATTACAAATCTACTCCACCTTGGGGGATTCCCCTAAACATTTGGTCAACACTGTTCCCACTTCGAGTTATTGATCAATTCGCTCTCGCCCTACCATAAGCTTGCCGTCCCGGTTAGCTCAATTGGTAGAGCGACTGCTCCGGTGAAGCGGTGGTCCCGGGTTCGAACCCCGGACCAGGAGGAATTTTTCTTTAACTACGAAGTTTCTGAGAAAGCTGTGTAGCTTTCCTTTGTAGCCGTATAGCTGCGCTCGGGTGGACGTCAATGAGTAATTACTCCTTTATTACAAATCTACTCCACCTTGGGGGGTTCCCCTGAACATTTGGTCAAGCTAACTGTCCATTGCCTAAAAGGCATTTACTAAGGCAATCGCTAAGAGAGTCACGACAACCTTAGACATCCATCAACCAAAATATCATGCAGGCTTTCGTAAAAGATACTCCACAGTAGACTATATTCACGCTATTATTCAGGTGATAGAGAAATTCGAAGAATATAACCAACCCCTATATATAGCATTCTTGGATTACTAGAGAGCATTTGACTCAGTGGAAACCTCAGCTGTCATGCGTGCATTGCGGAATCAGGGTGCGGAAGAGTTTTATGTGAAAATACCGGAAGATATTCTTAACGACTGCAAAGCTACCATGGTCCTTCATAAAGTCAGCAGTTGAATACCAATAACGGAAGGTGTCAAGGATGGAGGCATGATCTCACCCATGCTATTCACCGCCTCTTTACAGGAATAATTCCGGGGCCTGGAATGGGAACAACTGGGGATAAGAGTTAATGGAGAGCACCTAAGTAATTTTCTATTCGCTGATGACATAGCCTTGCTAAGTCACTCGGGCATGAATTGGAAAGTTTGACCAATGAGTTGGACATGCAGAGCAGAACGGTGGCGCTAAAAATTAGCATGAAGAAACCAAAGTAATGTTCAAGAGTCTAGCAAGGGAACTGTAGTTCACAATTTGTAGCGAGCTGCTGGAAATAGTAAGAGAATAAGTCTACTTAGAGCAGATAGTGGCCGCTGATCCGGATCATGAGAGGGAAATAACAAGAAGAATAAGAATATGGTGGAGAGCATATGGCAGGTTCTTTCAGATCATGAATGGCAGTTTACCTATAATGCCCAAGAGAAAAGTATACAACACTTGTGTCTTACCAGTACTCACCTACAGGGCAGAAACGTGGAAGTTAACAAAGAGGGTTCAGCATTCGTTAAGGACACGCAGCCAGCTATGGAAAGAAATATGATAGATGCAACGTTGTAACGTTAAGGCATCGGAAGCGGGCGGAGTGGGTGAGGTAACAAACGTGGTTTGATGTCATCCTAGTCGAAAGCACTCCGTTATCCTTAATAACGGAGTGGATTCCAAGAGAAGGCAAGCGGGGCGGGCGGCGGCCCAAAGTTAAGTGGGCGGATGAGGTTAAGAAGTTTGCAGGGATACGGTGGCTCCAACTGGCAAAGAACAGGGTTATTTGGAGACATGGGAGAGGAATTTGCCTTGCAGTGGGCATAGTCACGCTGATGATGATGATGTGTTCCTTTGTGCGAAACAAATTGCACAGGGCGCCACCGCTCTTCTTTGTTGTCTCCAGTGCCCTTGCGCGGTCACCCCTAGGTTGAGCGCCACGTGCAGAAATGTGGCGCCATCGATGCGTGCGCACTGGCACCGGCGTCGTGTCGTACCAGTGGAAGAGCTCCCTATACTATAATTATTATCATCTACAGCTGTAGTCAAGGAGCTGCACGCCTCCAAGGGCTATAGAGCTTGTGCCAGAACGCTGGTAGACTGAGGTTTCTTAGTACTTTGGACGCTTTTGACGCACAGCAATCATTTGCGTTGCCTTGAGCTAACGAACTAGACGAGGGGTGCATGACAGCAATTGGAATGTTTGCATTGTTTAGCTTGGGAGTTTAGAAAATCACTGCAGTTATCTGATCACCGTACTTTATCTCCATAATTTGCTCCTTCACATTCAGCTTCGTTAGTTTTGTCTCTTCATGCTAATAATGGACATCAAATATTGTAAACAACTTTATGAAGTGAGTAATCATTTGTTCGTTTTTTTTGCATTCACGCATCAAATTTACTTTTCACAACGATTCTTGATCTGTAAACGTTCGGGAAATCAAGAATTTTCTGGTAGAGGCCTCTACAACCCTGAGCCTTTCGGTGCTCGACTGTACCGTGTTCCTTAACGTATGGCTGTTGCAGCTATACACCCCGAAGACGTTAAATGAATTGGCTGTTTCCGAAGTAAGAGCGATCCAGCGTGGAGCTAAAGACGAAAACGAGCGTTTGAAACTTCTTTGTTTTGTTGACGGGTGTAAGGAACAAAGTTACCGTCGGCTTCTAACAGATGAATTTCTCGTGTCCACCTGTACAGAATATACGCCGACCTTCACTGCACCTAGTTTTCCTTCCTCCTTTTTTCTTCATTTATGCGTGACGTCTACTTCCACTTCCGAGGTTGACTGCGTTCAGTTCATGCTGCGCGGCGTTTTCTTTCCGCAACAGCTGCTGGATGCCGACGAAGAGTTCACGAGTTCGCTTGAGAGGCAGTTCCAAGTGGACGCCGCCGTCGGTAACTCGACAGTGGAGCACGTGAAGCGAAACAGCCCCGGTAACATGCGAATCCACGCCAGCCTCATCGACCCCAGCAGGAAGCCGTGCCAGGGTTGCCAGGAAACTGCGAGCGGGGACGAATTAGCCATCGCCATACCGAGTCCAGCAATGGTAAGTGGCCGGTTAATTCCCAATGTAGGCTCCTGACATTTTAGAAGGCGCCTATAATACGACCAAGCAGCCCATCACTACTGCATATATGTGCCAATGTATGGATGGATGCCATGATGATTCTATTTAAAACGGCATTGTGGGACTTCGAATATTTTGTTTTTCTTTCAGTCTTATAGGCCGCGTAAAAAAATCTGGAATCCAACGTTTCGTTTTGCTACTGCTTTAATTTAAACTAAATAAGTAATAATTTAGATACTAAACATAAGTTAGAAGAACGTAGAACACACAGCCACATGTTGCCGGTGAGATTTCTTCCAAATTGCCTTCTCATGTCACGTACGGTGGTCCACCGACTAATATTAATACTAAGGGGGAGCTAAGAAAAAGAATTGGAAAAAGAATGGTGTTCCAGCCTGTCCAACTAAGTATAACGGGCTTAATACAATATGAAGTAAAAAGTTACAAATAATAAAAAGGAATTTCGCATAGCAGTAAAGGAAATAAAAATGAAAAAAGAAATTTTTTTTGTAGTGCTGAAGTCGAAGCTATTGGAATGATTGTGAACGGAGTTATTGCTTACTGAAGGAAAATAATAACTCTAGGAGATATACTTACAATAATATTAGTAGAATAGCACCTTAACAATAATTATAACTAATAGATATAATAATAATAATAAAATGAGGAGATATATAATATTTTTTGGAGATATAGTAACTCCAGCAAGTATAAAATTAGGAGATGTAATCAGCATGATGGGAAGGCTAGCCTTCAGTATGTTCTTTACTGGTGGGCAGATAATGAATTTCAAGGAGATGGAGGGATAATGATAATTTATAATCGTAGCTCTTGTTTCTATCTCTTGCGGCATTGGGGACATTTGAGTGGACATTGGGGACATTGAGTGGAATGCTCTATGTTTCGGCTGCGAATTGTGTGGTTGTAAGCTTTGTTGCGTCAATTAATTCTATATGGGTCGTTGTTGTTTTGAGAAATGTTTGAAGCTACGTTTGTGATATAGAAGGCTTATGTCAAGGTGGTCTAAGAGTTTGAGGTGGTTACCATCGGTAAATGCGGAAATAGTCTTGTATCTGTTTTGAGAATGGGGATGTTTTGTTAGTTTATTGTGAATTACTATGTTAGGGTCACCCTGTTGTCACCCAACTTCGCGCAGTTTTATCGTGAAGTTCCCAGACACCCTTAGAGCGTGTGGGGGTAATGGTCTGGGACTGAGAGATTCCCTCGACTCAGCGTAGCAAGCTCAGCGGAGACCAGCTGCGAAGTGAGAAGAAGTTTTTGGTCGTTTGGTGCACAGCTTTCGCCGGTCGCAAGCCAAAGAATGGGTCGCAGCCAAAGGTTCACAAAAAAAAACTGTTTGCAGA
Source organism: Amblyomma mixtum (assembly GCF_055824585.1). Classification (NCBI taxonomy): domain Eukaryota; kingdom Metazoa; phylum Arthropoda; class Arachnida; order Ixodida; family Ixodidae; genus Amblyomma; species Amblyomma mixtum. Next base: position 63,817,278 of record NC_143018.1, read on the forward strand.
GCTAAGAGACTTTACAGACGATTTCACGATCACTAGTACAAACACTTACAAAGTGATTACCAAAACAATGCGACTCGTGCAAATTTACACTCGAGAGATATTAGAATACAATGTAAATATTGCCCCTAAAGTGCACTAACACAAGAGAGAGAGGCAATCAAACAAAACACAATTTGTTCACCGGGCACTGCGACAGTCCGACGACCAGAGGTCCACTACGATGCCGTCCCGCAGACTGGCGCAAGCTGCCTCGTTGGTCCGTGGCTGGGCGAGTGGTGTTCTCCCGGGAGTCGAACGGGCGCGCTTCTCTGGAGCTTAGACGGCGGCTCGGATTAAATTGACAGCGGTCAACGCCCTACTTATATAGGCTTGGTCCATGTCTGTTTGTTCTACGCGCCAAAGTAGGCGCGCACATCAGGAGTGTCGGCCGTGCAGTCTCCTTTTCCTTCTCGCGCCGGCCGCGCGTCCTCGATGGTCACAAGCCGGGAGTCACTTCGTGGAGCTTCTCGTAATTTCTGGCAGGGCGCCGTCGCCGATGTGCGAGCGAAGAGGAGGGGGACATGCCTTAGCGCACGCAAGGCGCTTTCCGTCAGCATCGCCTAGAAGCGGCTCCGACACTCTAGAAAAATCGACGTCGTGGCTTACTCGTTCCCTCCGGCGAGCCGTGGTGGAGGGGGAAGCCACACAAACACAAGGCTAGTCGCTCTCCAGGGGTTTCCTACTCCACCGTTTTACGACCCTCGCTGCCGAGATGCGTCCGCGCAGCGCTGTTTATTTTCTTTGCTTCAAAAGTGGGACGAATTTTGTGACACCTGTGTAAGCAATGACTTTTGACTTCGACCGTACTGGGAACTTGGAAGAATGCTAACGTTATCTTAATTCATAAGAAAGGGACGTCAGGGACTTGAATAATTAAAGACCGATCAGCTTACTGTCCGTTCCCTACAATGTATAAAGTAAAGTAATCGCTAATAGAGTCACGACAACTTCAGACTTCAATCAATCAAAGTATCAACCAGGCTTTCGTGAAAAATACTCGACAATAGAGCCTATTCCCGTTATCAATCAGGTGATAGAGAACTGAGTAGAATATAATAAATCCCTATATACAGCGTTTATTGATCACGAGAACGCATTTGACCCAATGGCAGCCTCAGTTGTCATGCCGGCATTGCAGAATCAGGGCATTAGAGAGTGTTATGTGAAAATATTGGAAGATATCTGTAATGATTGCACAGCTACCACAGTCCTTCATAATGTCAGGAATAAAATTTCAGTAAAGTAAGGTGTCTGGCAGGGAGACAATCTCGCCAATGCTATTCACCGCCTGTTTAAAGAAGGTATTCCAGGGCCTGAAAAGGGAACAATAAGAGATAAGAGTAAATGAAGAACACCTAAGTAATTCTCGATTCGTTGCTAAGTCACTGAGGACATGAACTGCAAAGCATGATCAATGATTTAAACACGCAAAGCAGAGCGGTGGCGCTAACAATTCACATGCAGAAAACCAAAGCATTTTTCATCAGTCTAGCAAGGGAACAGCACTTCACAATTGGTAGCCAGGTGCTGGAAGTAGTTAGAGAATGTCTACTTAGTGCAGGTAGTGACCGCTGATCCGGCTCTTGAGAGGGAAACAACTGGAAGAATAAGAATGGGGTGGAGCGGACATGGAAGGTTATCTCAGATCAGATCATGAATCGCAGTTTACCAATGTCCTGCAAGAGAAAAGTATGCAACAGCTGTATCTTACCGGTACTAAACTATGGGGCAGAAACGTGGAGGTTAATAAAGAGGGTTCAGCTTAAGTTAAGGGCACCGAAGGCAGCTATGGAAACAAAAATGATGGGTGTAACGTTAAGAGACTGGAAGCAGGCAGAGTGAGTAAGGGAACAATCGCGGATTAATGACATCCTAATCGGACTCAAGAGGAACAAATGGGCTTGGGCAGGCCATGTATTCCGAAGGGAAGGTAACCGATGGTAATCGAAGGGAAGAGTAGCGCACTCGACTACAAGGCAGGGCAAGCGTAGCAGAGGGCGGCAGAAAGTGAGATGGGCGGATAATATTAAGAAATTTGCGGTGACATGTTTTCCGCAGCTGGTAAAAATCAGGGTTAATTGGAGAGACATGGGAAAAGCCTTTGCACTGCAGTGGACGTAGTTAGGCTGCTGCTGCTGATGATGATGACGATGGTGTTGGGTATTCGTGCTTAATGGCAGTTGTTAGTAGGCTTGACAAATATGGAGTCTAAATTCAAGAATGAAAGTGAAGTAGGATAAACGTGCTATTCGCATTGGACTTCGCATCAAGTGGATAGGTAAGGATACTACTTAAATCAAGGTGGTGGAGAATTTTCATAGTTATAGTAGTCAAATTCAATTACTGGTAAAGAGGGGTTTTATTTGTGGGCAGGTTTGAACACGCACGCACCCAGACGAGACACACACACACACCCACACACACACACACACACACACACACACACACACACACACACACACACACACACACACACACACACACACACACACACACACACACACACACACACACACACACACACACATACACACGCGCGCACACACACGCACGCTATTTTATCGTCCACTATTTACTAACACTATTTTATCGTCCTTTAACTGCTGTTCCATTTCCAACCATTTTGCTCCCTTTCTACCCCTTACTTTGTTTATATAACTGATTGGTTGGCTAGAATTCCTTTTTATAGTTTTCTTTCTTGTCCTCTGAGTGGCTACTTTGCTGGGCTCAGCCTTCATTATTACCCTTTCTTATTCGCCGCCAGCTAATCCTACTTACACAATCCCCGCCTTTCTACCCTTCCACTGATATTAATGCCACCTCGTCAGAACCAACACCTGTTCCACGCACATCCCTGTTTATTTATTCGACTTCGAAACCTTTCTCCAGGCTTGACTTCTTTATCTCCCGATTAGCACCAACCAAATCCTTGTCAGCCTGTTCGTAGCTTCCTAGCCCCTCCGGTAATGCAGTGTGCACACCACGATCTGCTCGTACTGTGCTGTTGCTTGCTATAGTTAACTTTCTTCGCTAATCTTTCCACCAATTGTGTAGTGTCAGTGGTGAGGACATCATTCAGTCCCGCTGGTACAATTACCACATTAACTGCCACATTCTGCGAAGAAGACGACTGATACTCGCCTGTCTCCATTTAACTGCTGCATTATGTAGAGTGTTTCACTTGACTTTACAAAATTTTTAAAAACAGGCTTTCCCCTTAGAAGAGCGCTTTTTTCGAGTTACGATTATCAGTGATGTAGTACACCACAATACAGCTTATACGTGCTATGTAGCAGGCTAGGTAACTAGTATTGAATAGTTAGTTTTTTAAGTATTATTGTTAGGCTCCTTGTTTATTGAAAGGCGTGTACCCCACCGTTAGTAATATAAATATCACTATTTAGAATTTCGAAAATGCGTCTCCCCTCCGCGCTGTGGCCCAACAAATTTTGGCCAATTCTCTAGTTACGTCACTGTAGAGGTTGCTTTGCCTGCAAGCTTCGCAAAAGCGCATGTATTTTGTCGCGATGCAGACAAAACTTGGTGGGTCACAGCGCCGATGGTTAGCGCGTTTTAGAAATTCTAAAAACATGTATAGATATTCCTTACGGTGGTATACACGCCTCTCAGTAATTAAGAAGCCTAACGATAATAGTTAGAGTTGAGAACTCAACACTAGTTAACCAGGATTCTGTTAGCCCGTCTTAGTTGCATTCTAATATACTATACCGCTGACAATGGTATGCTGAAAAATCGCTCTTCCAACTCAAAAAGAAAAAAATTTAAAATTATATTACGTCTTGGGTGAGACACCTTGTATATCCTGCACACGACCTCATGTTTGAGCCACCAGCGATAAGCATCTGGGTGTTCTCTCTCCCTCCCTCCTAACTTCGCTGCCTCCTGGTGTCACTGAGGAACTTTCTTTCTGTCCATCTGTTGGCTCTGACTTCGATCTCCTTTTTAGGTGTTTACTTGTTCCCTTCCTCTCCATAGCCTCCAGACTTCCTAGCTGCCACCTGTGAATACCTGTCCCTCTCCAAGCCAGCTTGGCCTACGCTGCGTTCGCCGCCCACGCAAGTGCAGGCCGCATCCACGAGGCTGGCGCGGGAATTTTTGTCCGCGCCAGCCTTTTGTGTCCGCCATTTTTTCTTCCATTTCTACACCTAGCGTTCTTTGTAGGGTGTTGACAGGTGCAGATAATGTGCAGTTTTCTTCGTCAACTCTGTCGGGGTGTGTACTTAATATGCAACACTTGCTCATAAACTCCCCAGAAAAAATGTCCCAGGATAATAGGTCCGCCGTGAAAGCGCCCTCTAAGAAAAAAAAAATCTCCCTAGCATTACAAAGCAAAGAAAATTACAAAGGCTTACGACACTTTTTTCGTGCCTACAAGGTTGGAACCTGGACACTGCACGTGACGAGTCCCAGCCCGGCCCCAATGAAGGTCAACGTCGGGGTGGAGACCGAACCAAGAGCAAAAAACGACGAACCGTTACAAATCGACTGCAGGATGCCGAGAACTGAAGTGAAAAAGTATAACCATGCGAAGTTCTGGGTCAAGGTCAAGAAGGGCTGGAAGCCGGTTCTGGATGCCGTGGTCACCGCCATAGTTCACCGCCCGACGAACGATCAACAGGCGATAAAAATCCGCCTTAAGGACGACGGAGTAGGTAAGAGCTATTGCTAGTATAGTAAGAAACATTCGGCCCTCTTCCACTGCGTAACGCTATCAACGGCTAAAAAGCTGGACTAACAATTGCTGTGCTCGGAACATGTACCGCGTCTTTTTGTCTCTCTTCTTTGTGGTGAGGCACACAAGAAAGTTGAACTGATTACCGAATACCTGAACTTTCCCTATATGTAAACTTGAAGGGAGTATTATCCTAGCGAAATATCAAAAAACGCGATAAAGAAGCAATACAAGACTATCGAATTTCTTCTTTTCATGTCAAATGTTTCTTTTAAATATCTAGCAACTGATTCTGGAAAGCCGGAGTTACATTTTGTGGTTTATTGAGATAACCAAAGTAACTGAATATTCTGATCCACCAAAAAAACACCGTTGCGTCAGTTACGTGGATGTTTCCTGTGTTGGTGTCCTCCTGCCTTTTTTCCTACTTTTCTTTTCTTTTTGCTCTATCTCATTAGTTCCTTCCTGCTTTCTCTCTCTTTGTTCCTTTCACATTCTCGCTTTCTTTCCATCGTTCTTTCCTCCACTGTCGTGTTTCCACCAATCCTTGTTCCTTCCGCTGTCTTGCTTTTTTCGATCCTTCTTACATCCGCTCTTGCGCTTTCTTCCATACTTCTTCCTTCCGCTCTCTGGCTTTCTTTTCATCCTTCTTCCTTCCACGCTCTCGCTTTATCTCCATCCTTCCCCCCTCCTCTCTCTCTCTCTCTTTCTTTCCATCCTTCTTCCTACCCCTACCTCGCTTTCTTTAAATCCTTCATCATGTGCGATTCCTGAACCTTTTCCAGACCCCGACTATATCGAAAATGACGGCGAATACACCGGCTTCTTCTGTCAGTTCGTAGGCAAGGGACGATACACCTACAAGGTGGAGGTCTCAAGCCAGAAAACGACACGTGTGCAGTACCTGTTGAGGCGCTCGGGTACCTTACTGAGCACGTCAGCCCTTGTTGCTACTACAGGTGAGTTTCCATGTACTTGGCACATTTATCCGTCGAGGCACTCACGTAAACTCAACTTGTACTAGTCAGTCAACTGCAGTGCTAGGTGCAATCACGCGGACTTCCTCCCAAGCTATGGAGAAGTACCTTCATTCAAGCACAATGCAATTCCGCGCGAACGCCGCCATTCGTGATGCACGAATGCAGAGGTGCAGTTGAAATTAAGACTGCAAAGGTGGAGTAATGTAACGTCGTTTTTGTTTTGTATGTATTGAATCCGTAGAAGGTGAATGTAAAGGTCGCCGAGGAGAGGACCGCGGTCACGTTTATTTGAAAGCTGACGGAGAGATGACAGCGGCAGAGCAGCGGCCGCAGCGTCTAACTGAGGACTAGGTCCAGAGCTTTCTCTACACGCGTGGTCGTCCAGTAGGCGACCGCGGTCGCGTTTTTTTTTTAAGGCTGATGGAGAGATGACAGCGGCAGAGCAGCGGCGGCAGCGTCCGACTGAGGCCGAGGTCCAGAGCTTTCTCTACTCGCGTGGTCGTCCAGTAGGCGACCGCGGTCACGTTTATTTGAAGGCTGACGGAGAGATGACAGCGGCAGAGCAGCGGCGGCAGCGTCCGACTGAGGCCGAGGTCCAGAGCTTTCTCTACACGCGTGGTCGTCCAGCAGGCGACTGCGGTCACGTTTATTGGATGGCAGACGGAGAGATGACAGCGGCAGACCAGTCGCGGCAGCGTGCGACTGAGGCCGAGGTCCAGAGCTTTCTCTACACGCGCGGTCGTCCAGTAGACGACCGCGGTCACGTTTTTTTTGAAGGCTGACAGAGAGATGACAGCGGCAGAGCAGCGGCGGCAGCGTCCGACTGAGGCCGAGGTCCATAGCTTTCTCTACACGCGTGGTAGTCCAGTAGGCGACCGCGGTCACGTTTATTTGAAGGCTGACGAAGAGATGACAGCGGCAGAGCAGCGGCGGCAGCGTCCGACTGAGGCCGAGGTCCACAGCTTTCTCTACACGCGTGGTCGTCCAGTAGGCGACCGCGGTCACGTTTTTTTTGAAGGCTGACGGAGAGATGACAACGGCAGAGCAGCGGCGGCAGCGTCCGACCGAGGCCGAGGTCCAGAGCGTTCTCTACACGCGCGGTCGTCCAGCAGGCGACCGCGGTCACGTTTTTTTTTAAGGCTGACGGAGAGATGACAGCGGCAGAGCAGCGGCGGCAGCGTCCGACTGAGGCCGAGGCCCACAGCTTTCTCTACACGCGCGGTCGTCCAGCAGGCGACCGCGGTCACGTTTTTTTTAAAGGCTGACGGAGAGATGACAGCGGCAGAGCAGCGGCGGCAGCGTCCGACTGAGGCCGAGGTCCAGAGCTTTCTCTACACGCTTGGTCGTCCAGTAGGCGACTGCGGTAACGTTTATTTGAAGGCTGACGGAGAGATGACAGCGGCAGAGAAGCGGCGGCAGCGTCCGACTGAGGCCGAGGTCCAGAGTTTTGTCTACACGCGTGGTCGTCCAGTAGGCGACCGCGGTCACGTTTATTTGAAGGCTGACGGAGAGATGGCAGCGGCAGAACAGCGGCGGCAGCGTCCGACTGAGGCCGAGGTCCAGAGCTTTCTCTACACGCGCGGTCGTCCAGTAGGCGACCGCGGTCACTTTATTTGAAGGCTAACGGAGAGATGACAGCGGTAGAGCAGCGGCGGCAGCGTCCGACTGAGGCCGAGGTCCAGAGCTTTTTCTCCACGCGTGGTCGTCCAGTAGGTGACCGTGGTCGCGTTTTTTTTGAAGGCTAAAGGAGAAATGACAGCGGCAGAGAAGCGGCGGCAGCGTCCGATTGAGGCCGAGGTACAGAGCTTTCTCTACACTCGTGGTCGTCCAGTAGGCGACTGTGGTCACGTTTATCTGAAGGCTAACGGAGAGATGACAGCGGTAGAGCAGCGGCGGCAGCGTCCGACTGAGGCCGAGGTCCAGAGCTTTTTCTACACGCGTGGTCGTCCAGTAGGTGACCGTGGTCGCGTTTTTTTGAAGGCTGACGGAGAAATGACAGCGGCAGAGAAGCGGCGGCAGCGTCCGGCTGAGGCCGAGGTCCAGAGCTTTCTCTACACGCGTGGTCGTCCAGTAGGCGACCGCGGTCAGGTTTATTTGAAGGCTGACGGATAGATGACAGTGGCAGAGCAGCGTTGGCAGCGTCCGACTGAGGTCGAGGTCCACAGCTTTTTCTACACGCCTGGTCGTCCAGTTGGCGACCGCGGCCACGTTGATTTAAAGGCTGCACGATAGATGATAGCGGCAGAGCAGCGGCGGAAGCGTCCGACTGAGGCCGAGGTCCTGAGCGTTCTCTATTCGCGTGGCCACTGCTTCGTCTCTATTGCGCGCGACGAAACGGTGGCGCTACAGTGGCCGCCACCGAATGCGAACGATGAGTTTGTGCGAAAAGTACAGTAAACACGAAAGGAGAGGGTTGAACGAGAGAAAAATTTATGTGGTTTAACTCTGGTTACACCCGGTTGGTTGCGAAAGTTTAGCTTGCTTAGCTGCTTCTGATAATCGTCGTTTTCGCATACGTTCTTCTTGTTCCTGTGTTGCCTGGGCACGTTGTTCCGCTTGGCTTCATTCCGTTTATCTTGCCTAATCTCAGCTTCTTTATTGGATACAGCTCGTTTAGCTGCTTCGGCTTCTCGTCGTTTCCGCAGTCGTTCTTCTCGTTGCTCTTCCGTTTCTTTGGCACGTTGTAACTTCTTTATTGCATTCTTCCTAGCTGGCTTGGCTGTCGCCTTACTGTTAAACTCTTCAGAAGCAGTAGAGCAACTAAATTCAGATAGGGACTCTTCGTTGGTGAGTTCTTTGGCGAGACTCCTCAAGGAGCGCGGCACGACCGGCTGCTCCTGGCTGCGGTGGAGAGAGCAAGCTGACGTCACGCGTCACCATAGCATTAAAGAGGCTGACGTCACACCTTCTGTTATCCGCGACGGCGGTTCCTCGAAGAGCAGGGGGTCCACGGACCACGCGACGAGCGGTTAGACCTGGCATAGTATTGCTTTCGCCATAAAATATAAACAGTCAAGTAAAGGCCGGCCAGTCAGATCGGTAGTCCGGGAAGGCCGTCGTGCGGGACAACAAAGCTCAGACGGTCGAGCCTGGCTGCTTCGCAAAGGGCGATGGAAGCAGAAAGGGGACGGTGATTTCAGAGGCAGCAGGCATGAAATGTCACCCATAAAGCGTCGACGGGATGGTTGGGAACTAGTGTTCAGGCCCACTGGGGGGTGGGGGGGGGGCTGCTGACAGTGCGCTCGAGGTTGGTCTCAAGATGGACCACGTCCAGATTTGTGGGCGACTGAAGTGCGTCACCACAGCCGTTGGTAAAAGGTGCCACTTGTGGTAGGAGGAACGGTAGAAGCGCAGCTGCGATGGCGCATGCGCTCGAGGCGGCGAAGCAACGGCAAGGCAGGCGAAGGCGGAGCGACCAACAGGCAGCGGTGATCTGATGGGAAAGTGGCGACCGTTTCGGTAGCAGGCAGCGTTGGTTGGAGGAGGAGGGCACAAGTCCAGCACGTGAGCGTCGGAGGCAACAGGACACGCTTGCGCTCCGACCACAGGCGGTGTTGGATGGGGCCCGCCCAAACGCGTCCATGTCGTAAGCATGCCGCCACCTTCGGTGGCTGTCTCGTCCGTCGCGGAGGCAGTGACATGCGAAGCCCAGAGATGCCCAGGGAGCCGTGGTAAGCGTTGCGGGTTGCGCATTATTAGCGACAGGGCTCCGATGGGGTATGCAGGCGCGCCTCGCGATAGGTAGGACAGATGGGGGCTCACCAGGAAAGCGCTTGAGCTGGCGGCCGAGCTAGTGGCGTCAGGCTGCTTTGAACACCGACGGGGAGCAAGAGGGGCCCACATTAGCGGTCTGGTCAGTCTTGAGATCAGGCGCTGGCATTGGGTCACGATTCTTTTCAGGCGAAGTGGGGCTGGAGGCAACCGCCATGCTTGTTACTGCTGTCATCGGGTTCGCCTTCGCTTCCTGCTCCTGATGACGATTGTGGCTGTGCGGATTTTTAGAGGGGCTGGGGGTGTGAAGCCAGCGGGCCGGCCGTGGCTTCAACTTCGCAGTAGAGGCCTGGAGAGCGGTTGTATTGTCGAGAGGGACGGCCGGGCCAGAGGCGCTGGGCAGGAGTGGCGGCGAGAGGCTGCTGAGGCGAGCCAGGTTCTGATGAAGGCGTGGGCGCGAGTGCGGCAGGCGGAGGGCCAGAGGCTGGCGACATCGAAAGCGGGTCCACTGCGTCGTACAGCGGCAACAGAACATAGTAGGCGCCGAAGTGCGCCAGTTGAGACGGCCGCACGCAGATCATCGTATGGCCGGCAGCCCAAGGCAGAGCAGGCGAGTCGGCGCAGAAGGTCGGGCGCGAGGATATCTCAGAGGACAGCGTGTTTGAACGGCTGCATAGTGATGCCGTTCATGTACAACGCAGCCTCGAACTGAGCAAACCACCCGCCAACACCCTAGGGCCGGAACACCTGAAGCGGCGGGTGGAAGCTTGGGTCCTGCCAGTACGCCATCGTGGAACGCCGCTGATGAAGAAGGGGCGGTTCGCCGTCTGACCCCGCAGTAGAAGGTCGATGTGGAGGTCACCCAGGAGGCTACTGCGGCCACGTTTATTTGAAGGCTGCCGGAGAGATGATAGCGGCAGAGCAGCGGCGGCAGCGTCCAGAGCGTTCTCTACTGCACGTGGCAACCGCTTCATCTTCATTGCGCGTGCCGAAATGTTGGCGCTACAAATCCTTATTCCCCGCCTCGACGAAAGGCTGATTCCATTATTAGCACGAGCGTGTCGCTGCTTGAGTTAATGACGAATGGCGAGAACGATCTGAGTAGGATAGATTCGTCTTGTTATCATGCCCATGTCTTTATTATTAGGCCTGAAGAATGAAGGGGGTGTCCAGCGGCGACCGGTGTTAAAGCTTGCTTGAATTCCTGTACCTTGTAAATGACTTGGATAAACAGCAATCACTTCAATGACAGCGCTTGATTCTCAGTAACACTAGCAATAGTGCAGCCTGTCTGTCGCATATATTTGGCCTGTCGCATTTCGGATACGTAATATGTGTGCGCGCACGAGTGAGCGACTGTAGGGGGTGCCTGTGTCGCTTAGACGAACTCGTGCATACGTATAAAGCCACGCGGAATAGTACAGCGGCTTCTCCGATTGGGCCGACTTCCAGATGGGCGTGTAAGTAACGGGGTGGCTGGTATTTTCTCCTTCTATTATTTAAAGGCACAACTTCACTAACAGGTAACTTCAGCTCGAAGTCTTCATGTGGTTGGACTCATCGCGCATGCTAACAGGTTTCTGCATTGGACTACTTATCCCAAGTGGCCAAATCGGATGTTGGCAGCGGCGGCAGCATTTGGATGGAGTCTGAATACGAAAAAACCTGGGTGCTGAGTGGAGTGTAGGCACGTTAAAAACCCCATGTGGTACAAATTATTCAGTTGCCCTCCTCTACGACTTCGCCCATATAAACCATGTGTCACATTGGAGCGTAAAGTCCATATTTCGTTAGATTCCTGCGTACAGTTGCGTGCCTGCAACAGCCGTCACTGGGCGACATGCCCCGACTTGTGCATGAAAGAGAGTTTCAGCTGACTGTACTTAACGTGGAAAACGACGTCGCCGAAATAATTCCTCCGGACATTTATGTAGATTGAAAAGGTACAGGTATCTCGCAGAGTGTTACTGGGCACCGATGTAGTCTCTTGACAGGGGTTCTCAATCCTTGAACACACCTTTTCTGGCCGACTGTACCAACTATTGAGCGGATTGTATGCATCGCCACGCAGGGCGAGCGATGTGCGCTATCGGCTACAGTGGCGAATGGACATTCGGGATGGAATCGAATGCAGAGGGAATGTAGTGTCCCCGAGGGTTTGAAAGTCGGTGTAACCGCCTTGCAGAGGTCCCTTCCAAACTAAAACAAAGATAAAAAATAGATTGCGAGACTCTATACGGAATCGTATTCGCGTTTCGTTAGGGGTAGTGTGCCGTCGCCCTTATGCAACGCCAACGAGGAAAATACCCTTTTTGGCCCAGCTGACATAGCATTCATGAACTCTTCATTAACTTGTGTTTCATGAAAGGCGTGCTGCATAAAGTTAAGATTACTATCTAACCCAAAACAATCTCCAAATGTACCTCCTTTCCTGTCCCTGTAGCAGTACTTTTTAAGCTGCAATGCAACATTTTGACGCCCATATTGTGTTCACGTGGGCAGCAATACCCAGTGTAGATTCTAGTGGCTCGGATATGTACATTAAAATAACTGAAAGTAGGCAAAGTCCGATATATTTACCGTGCGTTTTCGCTTTTGTACGTCACACGTGCGCAGAAGTCTATAAGCATTAAGATTGGAAATGTTGATAAGCTTATTCCTGGAAAAGAAGTCTTTAGTGGAGTGTGTATTGTATGGTTATAAACAATTCCGAGAGCCCGCTTTTCAAGGACAGCTGACTTTTTTTTTAGTCTGGTATATGCAGCGGCGCCCGAAACTAATGGGCAGTAGTTTAAATGTTTGCGAAACAATGCGTCATAAAGCAATTTTTACTTTTTTCAGGAGACAACTTCTTAAACGAGTCAAAAATCCGATGGCTTTGGCTGCTTTTAAAGCTACATAGGTTGTGTGGTCATCCCACAACATATTTTTGGTGAATATTACGCCAAGTGACCAAATGACCTTAATATTTCAATCTCTTCATAGTTATAAAATAAGGGAAGGAGATCACTGCACATTCTGTGTTTTCGGTGAAAAAGTATTGCTTTAGGTTTTACGGCATTTACGTAGAGAAGACTTTTACCACACCATATTTTTATTTTCTCTAAGAGCATATTCGCATTCCTTGTTAACGCTATTAGTATCGCCAGATAAAAACAAACTTGTATCGCCAGTGTTAACTATGAACCTGTCACTGGTATCCACACTTATTATATCATTAATATATAGATGAATTAGCAACAGTCGCTAGATATTCTCATGGGGAACCCCGCAGGAGGCTGTTCTAGGAATTGATTTTCTATTCATTTATTTAGACGCACTGTTTTCTGAGTCCTAAATAAGAAATAATTAAAAGTCGTGGTTTTCGCCTTATTCCTTGATATTCAAGCTTTTGAAACAGTGTGCTATGATTTGTGCAGTTAAAAGATTTCCTTACCTAAAAAATTTCCTAAACAAGTTCTCTATTTTCACTGTTCTTTAATATATATTCATTCTGGTGTAGAAGAGCAAGTTCTGATGAACGGCCTTCTTGAAGCCATATTGGCAGTCGGCGATTATACCGCGTTTATTGAAAAAGTTTCCAGCTCGTTTGAGAATAAGTTTCTCTCGCACTTTTAACAAGACAGGCAAACTACTGATTGATCTACAGTTCCCAAAATTGTTTTTATCTCATTTCTTGTATAAGACTGCTACTCTAGCAACCTACATTTTCAGAGGGAAAGTGGCGGTCTCGGTAAATAATATACGTGTTCTAATGACGCATTAATAATGTCGATGACACGATTGACTGGACGAATGTGGATATTGTCACGTTGTAGTGACGGCAGTCCAGCGGTCAGGAAGACACCAGAAAGACTTGCAAACGAAGCTCTTTATTTGGGCTGACTTGCGCCCGCAAAAGAACTGAATCACTCGGTGGCGGCGTAAGCAACAAGCGTGCTCGTCAATCGTCGAACTACGAATGCCTTCTGCTCGCGGCATCGTTCAATTTAAAGCCGGCAAGGAAACTTCGAGATAACAGGTCGAGATCATCTAGAGTAATCTGGAAACACGTAGATACAGCTCTTCATGGCTGGGATCAATCGAGATTAGTCCGGTCGCTTCTCCCGTCACGAACAAAAATGATAGCACCCCTTTTCTGCGGCCTTGCAGGAACGAACGGACACTAATATGATACGTTGCATTACCCCCCTCTCAGAGAAGCATCGCCTCGATGCTTTAAATTGAAAATAAACACGAAGAATGCTAACTTCGAGTCCGTTAGCGTTCATAATAAGGTTTAAGGGCAGCGGAAAAAGCTTCAAATCTGGCCGTGTCGTCGCCGTCGGTGGTGTCGTAGTTTTCGTCGTCGTAGCTGTCGTCGTCATCGCACTTGTCGGCAGTTGTCAACGTCGTCGCAGTTTTCGATGCGTCGCAGTTGTCGCCGTCGTCGCAGTTGTCGGCGTCGTCGTAGTTGTCGTCGCAGTCGTAGTTTTCGTCGCAGTCGTAGTTGTCGTCGCAGTCGTAGTTGTCGTCGCAGTCGTAGTTGTCGTCGCAGTCGTAGTTGTCATCATCGTAGAGGCCGTCGTCGTAGGGGCCGTCGTCGTAGGGGTCGTCGTCGTAGGGGTCGTCGTCGTAGGGGTCGTCGTCGTAGGGGTCGTCGTCGTATGGGTCGTCGTCGTATGGGTCGTCGTAGTTCTCGTCGTATTTGAGGCATAGTCCTGTGTTTTTCGTCGATGGAGGATCTCAGTTCTTCCGCTCAGAAGCAACCTCACCTCGAGAGGCTGCTTTATTCAGTTTAACTTTCGGGGGCTGGGGGAGCGTCCACGCACGGCGTAACCTCGGCTAGGAGATACAAAGCGCGAAGACGATGGCGACGGGGAACGTGATAGGCGGCTCGGCGATGGGCATTCTTCCCGACGCAAAAACTCTTTGATGTCGGCTGGTCTCTGGCCAGGTCGGGGTCGTGGGGCGTCGTAAGAATACCGTCGAATACCCCTTCTCCTATATGGGCAGTACCGGAGAATGTGACCGGCTTCGCCACAGTGGAAGCATAGTGGGCGGCGCTGGTCGGGAGTTCTCCACTCGTCGCATTTCCTCGGCTGTGTGCGACGCTCGTAGGACGGGCGGGTTGCGGCGAGAGGGCGGCGGTCCAGCGCAGCTGGCTGAGGGCGATAGGGGCTTGGGTCCCGTCGTCGAGGTGCAGGATGGCGCACTGCTGCGGCGTAAGTCATGGCTGGGGACTCCGCAGGCTGCGTGGTGGTCGGCGTCACACCCAAGGCCTTTAGAACCTCGTCCCGGATGACGTGAGTGAGCGATGTAAGCTGCGGCTGCGTTCCTGTTGGCAGCAATCGTCGGAGCTCTTCTCGCACAACTCCACGTATAACCTCCCGCAGGTAATTGTTGTTTGCGGCGTCCAGGCAGCTTGCTGAGAAAACGCGCTGCTGGCGGTCATACTGGCGGGCTCGGGCATCAAGAGTTTTTTCCATCGTGTATGCCTCTTCTACGAATTCCGCGACGGTTTTCAGTGGGTTGCGGACGAGGCCGGCAAAGAGATGCTCTTTAACTCCTCGCATAAGGAACTTCACCTTCTCTTCTTCCTTCATCATCATGTCGGCACGCCGGAAGAGACGCTTCATCTCCTCAGTATACACCGCAACGGTCTCGTTTGGGTGTTGTATGCGAGACTGCAGCAGCTGCTGGGCGTTCTCTTTTCGCACGACGTGTGTGAAGGTCTCCACAAGCTGCTCCTTGAAGGTTTCCCAGTTCGTGAGACTAGCTTCCTCATTTTCAAACCAGATCCTTGCTGGTCCGTCCAAGGCGAAGAAGACGTACCTTAATTTCGTGGCATCGTCCCATTGGTTAAAAATAGCCACACAGTCGAACTGTTCTAGCCATTCTTCGGGGTCGGCGCCAGGCGAAGCGTCGAAGGTTGGTGGCACCCGGGGCTGCTGAAGAACGATTGGGGTCATCGTCTGGGCCAAGCTCATGGTAGACGTTGCTGCTGGCTTTCGCTTTCGGGTAGGGTCCGGCAGAATCCCGAACTCAGGTGCGCCCCCTTGCAGGCGTCGGCTTGCGCGGTGGACTGGACCCAGGTCCTGCGGTAGAAGACTCAGAGGGCCGGCGTCACGACTTGTAGGGGGTGTCCGGAACATGGGAGGCTACCCAGCACCTCCACCAGATGTCACGTTGTAGTGACGGCAGTCCAGCCGTCAGGAAGACACCAGAAAGACTTCGAGCCGAAGCTCTTTATTTGGGCTGACATGCGCCCGCAAAAGAACTGAATCACTCGGTGGCGGCGTAACCAACAAGCGCGCTCGTCGATCGTCGAACTACGAATGCCTGCTGCTCGCGGCATCGTTCAATTTAAAGCCGGGAAGGAAACTTCGAGATAACAGGTCGAGATCATCTAGAGTAATCTGGAAACACGTAGATACAGCTCTTCATGGCTGGGATCAATCGAGATTAGTCCGGTCGCTTCTCGCGTCACGAACAAAAATGATAGCACCCCTTTCCAGCGGCCTTGCGCGAACGAACGGACACTACAATGATACGTGGCAATATTAACTGCATCACTGCAGGTACTGTTCTTCAGGTCTCTAAGCGTTGACATTATTTCATGGCCAGAGACAGGGTCTGCAAACAAGGACGGAAGGCATCTGTCAATGGCTAGATGAGATGAATGTGATGAGAAATTGGAAGGGGAGGTATAAACTCGTTAAATTCATTTGCGAGGTGACTACCAGAATATTCTATGACACGGTTAGTTGTCTTACTGGGGCTTCTAACCGGCGAAATGCTGGAGTTGAGTGACTGCAGCTCACGCCAGAGATTAAGAGGGCAATTTAATGGCGTCTGAAAAAGAGTTTAAGAATGTATGTCCTTCGCCTGTCGTATATCGGAATTCAGTTTGTTCCTGTACTTCTTAAAGCCCTCAAAACAAGGCTCTCTTAGGTGTGAATAAATACCTGATATAATTTGTGATTTTTTATACGCGTGTGCAATTAACGCGACGTCCACGGCTCGCTTATGGTATCAGGCGCCCTCTTTAACATTGGATTAAAATGATTGTTATCAATATGAATGAACTTGCCGAGCAAAAACTCATAACTGCTCTGCGAACAACTTTATTTATAACCAGTTAATATCCTGCACATTTCAACCGAATCTTTCTAGAGCACCTGCTGTTAGATATTGGACTATAATAAGGGAGTAATTACTCATTCCCGTCCACCCGAGCGCAGCCATACACTTTTAAGGAAAACCCCGCCGTGGTGGCTCAGTGGTTACGGCGCTCGGCTGCTGACCTGAAAGACGAGGGTTCGATCCTGGCTGCGGCGGCCGAATTTCGATGAAGGCGAAATTCTAGAGGCCCGTGTGCTGTGCGATGTCAGTGCACGTTAAAGAACCCCAGATGGTCGAAATTTCCGGAGCCCTTCACTACAGCGTCCCTCATAGCCTGAGTTGCTTCGGGACGTTAGAACCCCAATAAACCAAACCAAAAAAACTTTTGAGGAAAAGTCGGAGAATTCCCTAAGTAACTACTAAGCAATTACTTGTCACACAGATCACTACCTTCATAGCAGCCGGAAGTAGTAAAAGTCAAATTAGTGAAAGTTACTACCTCAAAAAGCTAGAGAAGAGCACTACAATCGCAAACAAAATGCTAGGAGTATTTACTAAGAAGATGCTTAGAAACATTTCGCAGATGCTGCTAGCGTTCTCACATGGTGCGCTGCATGGCTTGCTAAATTTATGGATGGTGCAAAAATAAATGAAGCTGCAAGATCAATTTCGTCAAATTCCGACCACGCCCATAGCTGCCAGTGCGGCCGTAAGTCACATGCTAGGGCTTAGACAAATAGTGCATTATATGTACAAATTATGCGAGGTGATGGCATAAAACAGCCTTACAGGGCACACACAAGGGTCCAGAATGCAAGAAAAACACAAACAAGGGTTACGGATGCGAGATGCATGCACTCCGCGTGCACAGTAACTCTTTCTTCGTCTGCTCCACACCATAGTTCAGGCTCTAGTTTACGGGCTTGTGGCTTTACAGAAACAGGTTAGCATACCGTGCCGCATGCCCCTGCAGAAATCTTAAGTTACAAAACCAATTTGTTCACACAACAGTCAGTGTCAGTTATGTTCTCTCACTGTATTTTAATGTGCAGGTATGGTATGTGGGGTTTAACGTGCGAAAGCGACTCAGGCTTTGAGGGACGCCGTAGTGAAGGGCTCCGGAAATTTAGACCACCTGGGATTCTTTAGCGTGCACTGACATCGCATAGTACACGGGCCTCTAGACTTTCGCCTCCATTCAAATTCGACCACTGCGGCCGGGTTCGAACCCGCCTCTTTCGGGCCAGCAGCCGAGCACCGTAACCACTGAACGGCGATTTTAGGGTTCATGCAACGGTTACTAACCAGGTGCTAACTAGCGACCGCAGTTAGTAAGAAGAAAGCAAGGACTACTTTTACTGACTGTACCGTGAGAGGTCGGCAAGTAGTTTGTAAAAAATAGCAAAATGACATAGGAGTTAGTAACTGCTGTATTTTCTACCTTTTACTGCCTTTATTAAGAGTGTGCGGCTAAAAAGGAAAGCTTTACAGCTTTCTCGCAAACTTCTAGTTAAAGAAAAATTGGTCCTGGTCTGTGGTTCGAACCCCAGACCACCGCTTCAGCGGAGCACTCGCTCTACCGACTGAGGTAACCGGGACAGCAAGCTTACAATAGAGCGGGAGCGAACTAAAGGAATTGAACGAGAGCGCGAAGAGGACTGCTCCGGTGAAGCGGTGGTCTCGGGTCCGAATCCCCGACCAGGAGGAATTTTTCTTTAACTACGAAGTTTATGAGAAAGCTGTATAGCTTTCCTTTGGAGCCGTATGGCTTTGCTCAGGTGGATGTCAATGAGTAATTACTCCTTTATTCCAAATCTGCTCCACCTTTCGGGATTTCTCTCACCATTTCACGACATTGAATAATAACATTCTCATGAAGGTCACGCTTCGGAACCTGCTTCTTGGAAAATAAATAAGTGCCCATATGATCACTGGGTTCGCAGGATGCAACTGTTAATCAAGAAAAGATGAATACATGTTTGAGAGAGGCAATGGTTACACGCGTTGCATTGGTAATCAGATTTGTAACACAAAAATATCAGAGTGAAACATAAAAATCGGCCCTGCTCGTAGCTGCACATAACACATCTTTATTGAAGTCGCCACCAATGATTAGTTCATACTTATTGGTCGTTGCAAGACATAAATCAGATTCTACGGCTTCTAGAAACGAGCGTAAATTACCAGACGGTGGCCTGTAAACAGCAGACATTAAAGCGTTTCCTTATGTAATTGAGAGAAGTTCAACATCAACAAGCATGTCGAAAAATTCGGGAAAAATTTCACACTAAAAGCGTGCACCAAGAAGCACGCATACACCACCTCCACGAAAGGTTTTCGGATTTAAAGAAAATGTTCAAAACGAGGGCAATTCAAAGTTACCGCTGTCAGTCAGCCGAGTCTCCGAGATCGTAACTGATCAAAATAAAACCCAAGCTGCCTAACAAGATAGAGAATGCATCGCTCTTTTTCCTGACCGACCTGGCATTTAGATGAAATCGCTTAAGCACTGATGGAGTTTAAAGCACGCAGTGTTATTAATTTCACATTTGAGAGGATATCTGTTCGGAGCCATCACACTGTTGTGTATTTGTGTGGAGCGGTCACAAACGATACCTCCCTTACAAAAATGCTTTTTGAGACAGTGTTGAAGTTCTCTTGAGCAGACTCAACACGCCATGTTGAATTTTTGTTGTGACCAGGGTGGGCTAGTGTTGGTGAATTATTGAGGCCGAGTTGAAACTCATTGGAAAAGTGGCCACTGTGCTAGATCTGAGCATTCTCAATGAAATTTCTTCTTTGCGTTCATGTTGAATTCAGGTTGGAATTACGGGAGTGAATCAACACGCCATTTTGAATCTTGGCTGAGGTAAAAAAGCAAAAAATCCTGGGAATACATTTGTATTGCGCCATATGGACCAAATACCAATGCAATTTTCGGCGGTATATTCATATTTAGTGCTGCATTTTATCGTTAACGTGAAGCCGTCATCCCCTGTGACGTAGTGCTCCACACATACGCTCACATATGTATATAAATATATATACATACATACACCCTAGCCCTACACATCCATCAGATAAAGAGCATGGGACAGTACTGCACACGAGGCTTTGAAGAGAAGTTTATTGGACTGATTATTCATACAAAGGGACCATAGTCCCTCACAAAGACAAAAACAACAAGGCAGCGACTAGTGTCGCTCGGTACAAACAACCTATGAAACAAGAACACGACGGCGACTGCTGTCGCCGTTCACACAAAATCATTCACAGCACAGAATGTTCAAAGGATCCATAATGTCCAGGCATCGCGGGGGGAAGCACGCTAACTGAATACGATGAACGCGCACCGACACCGCGCACCACACACTCAATACGGCAGGAGCCGCACCGTAACGCGGCCCCCGCTGGCGGCGATGAAGCGGGTGCTCCACCGCCGCACAAACTCTTCTGGGAGGGTCACATGATCTAAACACGCCTGTTGAAACAGGCGCGCCCGAACCCTCTGCAGCATGGGGAACATGGCGCGTTGAGGCCGGCCCTGCAAGGAAGCGACGCCTCTCTGGCGCCACAAAACAAAGGCCCCGACACACAGCAAGAGCCGCACAAATGCGTCGCGCGGCCTGGTGTGCGAGTCGAGGCTAACAAAAAACATGCGCGACATCATAAGAAGAACTGACAGAGTTCATCTTACGATCTTAAGTGCAACCTCGGCTTCGCCCTTATATGGTCCTACTCAGGGGTGTCCGGACCTGCGCAAGTTGTGGCCTGCCGGTCAGCAAAGTTATGTCAGTTATTACTATTAATATTTATTTATTTTATATGTAGTAGAAATAATCAAGTTCATATGCAACGGTCTATCATTTGACGACCTTGATTCATTCATAAACAACTAAATAAAGCATTAATTAAGTGCCCTTTTTTATGAGAGCACATACGAATCCTCCAAACTAGGTATGGCTGAATGAGCATATTGCACTTTTTTCTATGCAAGAAAATGACTGAGCTGTTTATGAGAGTTTTAACAGGTGCTGCATGCGTTCTTAATATGTGTAATGTGATCAGGTTCTGTTTACACGATGCATGTCGAAATGATTTCATTTAGTTAGGCTTAGAAACGGCTGCCTTGAGATGATTGAACTTAAATTCAACAGAAATTGTTCAACAGTAAATCTCTTGACTGCGCTCAACAAAAATTTCGCGCAGCAGGTGTTGAGTAAGCTCAACATACATTGAGTTCATGTTGGTTTCCAGTTGATTCAACAGGAGCTCAACAAGGCGTCAACTGAAGCTTAAAAGTCATTTTTGTAAGGGCTGCATACTATTACATGTTCACAAGGTAACTTTCAACGCAAATTATGTGAGCAGTGTAACCTTCCCTTCCGCGAACAAGCACCTTGCCACTTGAGCACGAAACAAACCTGATATTTTATCCTCTCAGCCCAACCTTCAGTTGGCAGAAGTAAGTATTTCGTTCTTCGGGTAAGGTTTTCACACAGGTACCCGCGTTTGCTCTTCTCTGCTAAATATTTCTTGTGTTCAAGCCATTGGTATCTTTGAGCCTTTCCCTAGAAGCGCACAATAAAGGCGGATCTTGTTCGCTTTTGCAGGAAGTCGATAGCCCACCTCAATATGGCTAGCACTAATCTGTGCGTTGTTTTGTTGTGTTGGGTTTAATGGCGCATAAACGACTAAGGCTATCATTCGCCAAGCTCAAGGTATGGAAATCTCTGCGAAATTCATTTGTTTAGCCACTTCATTAACCTTAGCTAGGAGATTCTCATGGGCGCTTTGAGAAACACCATGAATTTCTGTTTTTTTCCTGCTTCAGAATTCCAGCTGATCCAAGTCATGGTTGAGCGGAGAAAGTTGTTCTTCGCAGCTGGTATCCTCCACTTGTGCTATTCCTTGCCGCAGGAGTGTGATTTCTTTGTCTTCATTATCTAGACGCTTCATGATTTCATCAAACTGGTCGGGCATTGTCTGAATATACTGCTCAACTTCTGCAGTTTTTTTTTTTTCAACGGCATTAAACAGTCAAGTCTTTCATTGAGCTCACGAAAACCAGAGGCAATATAGAAGCAGGAGGCTCGGCCTCTGTCTCTCTGAAAAACTGTTACTCTTACATAATAGGGAGGAAGTTTGAGGTGTACCGGAAAGGGCCACCTCCCACAACCACTAGGTGCACTCCTCAGTACAGGATCCCATTGACGACCGCTGCGGCTTGGGCGCCCTTCACCAGGGCCTTCTGCCTCACCAGGTCAGAGCAGCCTAGCAGGGCTGCCTCCCAGTCCTCCCGGCTGGGTAGTGTTTCGGGGCGAGGGTCGGGGTTGACTGACATGCCCATACCATGGGGAAGATGTCTGAAGACTTCTGCGCACAGTACGGACACTTCCCTGTACATGCAGGATCAAAGTGGTTTAAAACTGCCGCAGCGCCTGTTATTAGGGCTGCTCGCAATAGCCATTTAGGTTAAGGACGGGTTGTGGTGACGCTGCTCCAAAGCCAGCCCTCGCCGGGAGGGAGGCGTCCTCCATACCGGACAGCGAGCAGCTGTCGTCGTCGTCTACTTCAGGGGTGCGCCTCAGAGGTTTGAGGGGGCGTCCAGATACGTCCTCGTAGGGACCGCCGGGCCTGGAAAATTGGGCGAAAGGAAAATTGCACAGGCCTGCCGACTGGCTCAAGCCGAGCCACCACCGCTGCCACGTGCAGGTAGAAGAGAGTTGAAAGATAAGAGGACAGAGAAAAAGAGAGAGAAAAGACCCGCGTCGCAACAACCGCATCCGCCGAAGCGGACGCTGGCTGAAAAAAACAGATAAGCGGCAGCTGGGCCGAAGGCTGCAACCCACCGAAAGTTGGTTTGGTTTGGTTTGTGGGGTTTAACGTCCCAAAGCGACTAAGGCTATGACAGACGCCGTAGTGGAGGGCCTCGGAAATTCCGATCACTTGGGGTTCTTTAACGTGCACTGACATCGCACAGTACGCGGGCCTCTAGAATTTCTCCTCCAAAGAAATTCAACCGCCGCGGCGGGGATCGAACCCGCGTTTTTCGGGTCAGCAGCCGAGCACCATAATGAGCCACCGTGGTGGTGTAGAGCCACCGAAAGTTGGGTTGCAGCGTTCGGGCTACGGCCGCTTATCTGTTTTTTCAGCCAGCTTCCCCTTCGGCGGACGCGGTTGTTGCGACGCGCGTCTTTACTCTCTCTTTTTCTCTTTCCTCTTATCTTTTAACTCGCTCCCATCTGCACGTGACAGCGGTGGTGGCTCGGCTTGAGCCAGTCGGCTGGCTAGTTCACTTTCCTTTCCATCCTTCTCTCAGTCGTAACCAACCATGAAGCACAGATAGGTGAGTGTAGCGGTGTGGTATGTTTTTCTGGAGTTTCCACTGCCCTTTTCTCTTGATCTTGCTACCTGCTCCTTTTAAAGGTTCGATGGAAGCTATTAGCAGCAATGACTGGCTCATTATAGTCCTGTGCTGTTCCCCGTTTCCACGAAAGTAGCACATAGAATAGTCTAGTGTATTTTCTCTCCAACATGTCAGACCAACTGGCCCAAAGCTTCCCCTTGTTGAGTCTAGTGTATGTTTACGTTACATTTCAAAGAACTTCACCGCAACGGTTCCTGTGTGATGTTAAAGAGCCGGTGAAAAAAAGTGGAATGCGCCATATTTCATTTTTTTTTTCAAAGCTAGTTGCAATGGATCGTGAAGTCAGCATGTATCTAATTCGTGATATTTTCAACAGAAAAACACACATCAATTCTTAATAAGAAAATCGGTGGCCACTTTTCATCACCATTGCATCAGAAACTCAACTTAGAAGTCATCAGAAATACCTGATGAGTGTGATGTCTGAATCATTGACCTTTTATCAGAAACTCATCACAAATTTTTGTAAGGGGTAGGTGGCTACTCATCTGAATTTTAATTTCTCTTTAGGGTAAGACAGCGTGGCCATTAATTTGGAGTTACTACACCTCGGACACCTCGAAGCGAAACGTTTATAGGATCCGACTGACGGCAGTCACATAATGTTTGTTAATACATAGGTGGATACGATACCTTAGTAGTGCTCTGCAGCTCGGATGTGACCAGAATAATTAAGGTTCAGAGTTGTTTGGGTTGATCAAAAAGGCTTTTAGCCACTATTTCACGCACAGCTATAGTGCTACATTACTCACTTGAATGATGTTTGTTTAGGTGATTGTCATGTTGGGTGAGCATAAGCAATAATGGCTTATCAACGGGAAGTTTCTTCCCTCGTGTAACGGCCAAGCATCACACGCAGCATCCAGGAGTGTTGCAATTAATCGCTTCCGGCTGAAGTAGAGTGAAAAAAAATTGAAGCGCTGAAAAACCAAAACTGCAATTTACTCAGTCATGTTTGAAACAAACCAGTTTCGGAAGTTGCTGGAAGCGAAGATTGAAAACACAAGGAGATGTCCGCAACTGTGTTTAACAGAGGTCCTCGCTTGCGTTCTCCGGAACCCTGGCAGAACAAATACGGCCAGCAATGCGTGCAACATGAAAGCTACACGTGCACTGTGAGCAGCATGAACAACGGGGGCTTCAGCAGTGAGAAACAGCACTGTGGTATCGAGTCCGTGAGGGAAGGAGTCAACTCAGAAGCGAAAAATACGTGCAGCAGCGCACTCAACATGAAAGCTAGAACTTCACGGCGAGCAGCAAGAACTGCGTCGCTCAAACAGCGAGAACCACCTCCTTAGTATCGATCTTCAGCGAAGCAGTCCATCTGCAACAAAACAAAATTCTTCCAGCAATGCGGACAAGGTCAAATACAGACCTGCCCAGCGAGCAGCGTAAACGGCAGGTCTCAAACAACATGAAGCGCAACTTTCGAGTCGCGCCTCTGAAAGATTCTCACTAGAATCAAACCAATAAGGCCCGAAATGCACGCGAAACCAAAGCTACACCCTGCAGATCCTTGCAGAACCAGCAGCGTGAACGGCGGGGTTAGGACAACCAGAAGCACCGCTTTCGTAGCCGGCGAGCAAACGATTCTACCTACAACCATGCCAAACGGCGTTGGTTAATAAAAGCTGCAGTAAATCGCGCTTCGCACCAAACCCGGCAACTGAGTACTGAACAACGGCCACTAAACTACCAAGGACGCAAATCTAGCCCATTATCTAAGTTTGTGCGGCCGATGCTGTGCAGCCGATCCTTTCGGCAAGCCGCGTTGTGTTTTCCGCGCAGAATGCCGGAACACCTTTTCTCACTGCGTCCTCGGTTTTAGCACCCGTAAGCGCAACAGAAGCTCGTCATCGCCGCAGCGCGTAGACGCTGTCACAGCTAGAGAAAAGCTTCCCGCAAATACTCGGTCGCACAAAAAGAGAACGAAGCGCGAGACTTACTCCGACAATGGCGTCGGCGTCTGGTGCGTAGCAATAAAGTGCGCGCTAACAGGTCACCACGGCATCTCAACCAATGAGAGGCTCGATTACCTGGCAGAGCGCTATGAGGGAAGAGAAGCCGGAAAGTTGAAAGCTTTTCGTTATTTTCCTTCATTGAGGGACTTTAGCGCGCCTTTTGCGCATCCTTCGTCCATGGCACATGCTGTGGCATGTGCCGTGATAGGGTAGTTAAGGGAGGGGGGGGGGGGGGGGAATTATCTGCGGCGGTGCGTAAACGGCGGTGCATAAACGGGAGGCGCTCTGTCCCGTTCTCTTGTCTTGTGTGTGCGTGTGGTTTTTGGCGCCTTTACTTTACAATGAATTACCAACTAGCCCAGCAAGAAGTTCTCGTAAACTAGGGGTTTTAGCGGCGCGCGCACCTACACACTACCTCGTGGCGGTGGCACTACGGTCTTCTCCGCTGACCGCCGGTGCTGTGGAATGTGCTGCACGCGATGGACTGTCTGAATCAGCCACCACTCACAGCCTTATCTTTCTAGTTTGTGGTTTGTGGGGCTCTAACCTCCCTAAGCAACTCGGGCAATGAGGGACACCGTAGTGAGGGGCTCCGGAAATTTCGACCACATGCGCCAACGCCCTTTGCGCCAACCCTTTGCGCCAACGTCCGTACCGTGTGTCAGCCGCTGAGCGCCGCATCATTGACGAACAGGTTACCGACATGCTCAAGTGCCACGTGATACAGCCGTCGCAAAGCCCGTGGGCATCGCCGGTGGTCCTTGTCAAGAAAAAAGACGGTTCCATCCGGTTCTGCGTTGATTACCGTCGTCTGAACAAGATTACACGCAAGGACGTTTACCCTCTCCCTCGTATCGACGACGCCCTCGACTGCCTGCAGGGCGCTGAGTTCTTCTCTTCATTGGACTTGCGCTCTGGTTACTGGCAGGTGCCGATGGCAGAGGCCGATCGCCCAAAAACTGCATTCGTCACACCCGACGGGCTTTATGAATTTAATGTCATGCCCTTCGGCCTCTGCAATGCCCCTGCCACATTCGAGCGCATGATGGACAACCTACTCCGCGGGCTTAAGTGGCACATATGCCTTTGTTACTTAGATGACGTTGTGATATTTTCGCCAGATTTTTCGTCTCACCTCCAGCGCCTTGAGACTGTTCTTCGCTGCCTGGCCGACGCTGGCCTCCAACTCAATTTAAAAAAGTGCCGCTTCGGAGCTCGGCAGCTTACCATTCTCGGACATGTCGTGTCCGTGCAGGACGGCGGCAAGTTGGGCCCTTTGGGTATGCGTCAGGGCGGCGTCGATGGAGCGGTGAAAAACATCGAGAGGAGACGGATTGGCGATGGAAACAGGCGTAATGGCGCTGACGTGAAGGTCGGCCGAGCTGTCGACGAGGGGGTATGCTGAGGAGGGATCTAGCACGGCAACACTACCAAGCGATTGGCCACGGAGCAAAGTGGTAGGGCAGGAGAACGGGTTAGACACATAAATAGCGCTGGAGCCACGAATAATTGTCAGCACGGCATGAGGCAGCAAAACAGATTTCTGGTCAGCGCATCGTAGAGAGGGCGTATATGCGACAGTTGCGTCGGAGAGAGCAGCACAAGAAAGAGGCACGAGCACTGAAGAAAAGGGCGGAACGTCAGTGTCCTGTGAGACGATCACAGTAGCGGCGGCAGCGTCGGGCACGTCCAAGGGAGCGTCACTGAAGGGCGATAACTCAAGCTGAGCACGGGCGCAGTCAATAACAGCGTGATGAGTAGAAAGGAAGTCCCAACCAAGGATGACGTCGTGAGATGAGCGGGCGAGGACGATGAACTCTATTGTGTAGGGGACGTTCTCGATAAGCAGGCGGGCGGTGCAGGCGGCTAATGGTCGAATGTCCTGAGCGCTGGCGGTTCGGAGAGAAACGGCGGGAAGAGGCGTCGTCACTTTTTTGAGTCTGCGACAGAGTGTGTGGCTAAGAACAGAAACGGCTGCGCCCGTGTCAACAAGTGCTTCGACGGCGACTCCCTCAACGAACACGGTGATAATGTTGGCTGGCACGGATACAGGGCTTGAGCGAGTCGCTGGCGGCGCAGTTCTTGCCTCCGGAACTGCGGCCGTTAGTTTTCCGCTTGCGGAGCGGGTGGGCGGCGGAGCATCGGAGAGCGGGAACGTCGGCCAGGGGACGGCGAGCGGTGAGAGCGGAAACGGTAGCTAGACGAAGACGGATCGGGAGGCGGCTCATGTGACACAGGCGAGGAGGCGGGGGATAGATCGTAAGTCGGCTCACGCCTATAAGTATACCGACGATAGTCGCGACTGCGGCACAAGCGAGCCACGTGGCCAGCGACTCCGCAGGCGTAGCAAATTGGGCGGTTGTCTTGTGTACGCCAGGGGTTGAGAGGCTGCGGCTGTGGTCTTGGGCGGGCAACCGGACGATAAGCGGTTGGTGCAGGTCGCTGGGGCTCTAACAGGTGATGGGGCGGCCCGTAGGCAGGAGCAGCAGGCGAAGGCCGCGGTCGCGCCACAGCATCCGCGTACGTTAACGGAGCCGTGATCAGCGGCTGCTGAGGAGGTGGAGGAGGAGAGGGCAGTACCTCGGCGACCTGCTCCTGTATGACACGCTGGATGTTGGGAGTGAGCGGCGGCGCAGGAGTAGGTGGGCTGGTCGACAAGCACAGCTGGCGGGCGACTTCCTCACGGACGAACTTCTGAATGTGCTGGAGGAGCGACTGATGGTC